>NC_049217.1:22339443-22561943 GCF_013347855.1 Anguilla anguilla
GGAGAACAAGAACAAAGGCAGTTCCTCAAAGTATCAGATGAAGCGCACAATAATGGAGCCGCTTCAGCGGAGAGGCGTGCCGCCACTTCAAGGCCGTGTCTGTGCAGTGCGGTCCCATCCCCCCCCCCCCCCCCCCACCCCCCAGAGCTGAGAGTGAGAATATCGCTAACCCAGGTTCTGTAAGACACAACAGAAGGCGCCGGACCTTGACTGTTACAGTTCAGCAGCTCCACCTGATGGCCAGTCTGAGAATTGCAGATTTAATTGTGAGCCCAGGCATGGTGAAAACATCTCCTGCTTTTTTTTCCAGTTTTCTCCGTACAGTTCGTTACCTGAAAGAGTCTTAGGGACAGACTCCCTTAAGGATAGTTACTTCAATGGGGTTTCATAAGTTCAGGTTAAAGAACCACCATACGTTGCAAGAGTGCAAGGAAAGGCTCCCACCTTGTTCAAGTCTGAAATTGTATTCACCCCCCCCAGCATTGACCATATTCACCTCTCTCTGAACCTGTCTCCCCAAGACTGTGAACAAAATAAGGGAAGTGGCGCCATCTGCTGTTAAAATCCAGGATTTAAATCGACTGTTTCCCGTTCTCCATCGCTTTGTCGCGTATGACTGGTATGTGCGTCGTTGTAATACAGTGTGATGCATTGCGTTTGCGGCAAGTGCTCACCAGGGCTCTCTCTCTCGCTGTTCACAGACGTCCTGAAGGCCGGAAGCTCCGTGGACCCTGAGCTCCTCCGGCAGGAAGTGGAGGCCGCGAGGGACAAACAGCGCAGTCCGTTCCACTGCGACCAGCTGCTGCATCACCTCAAGTCCCTCCCCCGGGATTCCGCCTGATGGCTCTGCAGAAATCCGTACAGCCGCGCGCACGGATCCATGCGGCGACACGGCGCTGAAAACAAAAGCTGTCAGCAATATATGGGGATGAAAGCGCAGCTGTGAAAAATGCATTCAGTAGCGTTGCTTGTCAGTAATCCTTTGAATAATAACATCGAAGCCTCAGTTTCAAACTGTTCACACATACGCTTCCATGAGTGACTTCCGTTTTGCTGGTACACTTTCAAAAATCGTTTTGTATAGTTAGAAATTGGTGCATATTTTCCTATTCTGACTTGGTATTTAACCTTCGGAACCGGTGCCTTAAAACATTGACAATGTGCACCAGCCTTTGTATACTTGTTTACGAATAAATGGGGTTGGTTAATTGTGCCTTGTGATTCTAAAGTTTCATTGTCTGAGTGTGGTAGGCTACAGCAGGCAAAAGTGTTAGGCCTAGAAGAAAAACCGGACAACAGAAAACAAACTAAAACACAGGCTGGTTTAATAAACTATCGAAAAGGATTTGGGATAAGGCTGTTTATTTAATTAATTTATTTATCGTTACAATTCCGGAATGTGCTCCAGAGAAATGCACATTTCATCTTAGTAGCTTACAGTAGAACGGTACAGAGCGGTAGTCACGTGACAGTGGCGAATCAACGAAGCAAATCAAAATCCGGGGTCTAGCTGTCAGAACCGGGACATTTCCTGAGTAATGCGGATCGCTGTCCTCTTTTAAAATGATAGCAAGTTGTGTGTGTTTGGGGACACTTCCGCTAGTATTTCCGTAGGATGCTACGTGAATGAAGCTTTCACGTTATACCGAAGTCGTTCTCCGCACCTCTCGTAGGTAGGCTACGCACAGCGCCACCGGCTGATTGTCCACTCTACGGTTTGACAAGCGGACGAGACGACGATGAAATTTGAGCTCCAGTGAATAGCGAGGCAGTCCACAATACGTCGTGAACAGCTGTGGAAGTGACGCTTTAGCCAAGATAGCTACTGTGTGTACCGCACCAAGGATGCTGCAAATCGGGGACGGGCAGGCTTGCTTCTCGGCGGTGTTTCTGCTAGTTCTGCTCGGAACCAGGAGCGCCGTCTGTTCCTCGGTCTTCACGGCTGCCCTCTACGTGTTTCTGTTGATGTTTAGATACCCACAGGTTCCGCATAGCCGAACAAGGCAGGTTTTTCGCCCCAGTGTAGGTGCAAATGATGGGATCTCCGCGATCGCACACAGGGGTGGGGGACACGACGCTCCGGAAAACACCCTGGCAGCGATTCAGGAGGTGAGACAAGGACATCATTTCTACCAGCGAAACAGACGTTATTATTAAAGGGTGACATTCATTGCCAATTTTAAGGGAACTTAAAATGCACCATGGTTAATGTCATGAAACCATGAACACTATCGGTGATAGCAACTTCGATACTACAGCCTTCGTCCTCACCGTTGCTTCAACAGTGATGCAACCGCTTTACCTTTAAATAGCCCAGCTCCGTGGGAGAAGACACATTTCGGCTTCGTACTAATGTCGATTAAAAACGTGGCCATGAGCGCCGAGGGAAATCATAATTCACTCTATACAAATAGTCCGCACACCTTGTGCCAAACGTCAGTGCAGATGTTACGTAGTGCAGTTAACGTGATTGTGTTCACTTTATACAAGCCGATAAGCAGCTCAGGTTGCTGCCAGTGCCGACGGATGCTTCGTAGATGCTCTAGCCGTGAGTCACTGCATAAAGTGTTTCATAATAAATGTTCGGTGCGACGTTAAAATGTCTTAGATCAGCGTGACCTACTTGGGTTTTTTTTTTTTTTTGAATGAGGAAATATGAATGTGGGGTCTAATTTTGGCTGGACTACTGTAGAATTATATGCTCGTGTGTGTGTGTAAATAAAACATTTTTATCATGATAATTCAGAGGACAGAGTACATTTGTTTTTGGGAGCAAGTGGATTTTGGTTCCCAGTTAAGAGCACCAGGATACAGCATGTGCAACTCTGCTGTTGCTTTGGAACGGATATACAGATATTTTAATGTTCTCCTGTGTTTTCTGCACAACCCCTGACTCTGACCCGAATATAATCTACTTGTTTTTCTGATTGGATTTTGAGTGCCTTTACAGCTTCCATGTTTGCTGGTATTCATCCATTCACAGCTCATACTCTTTCTACTTTCCATCACCTTTCCCTGTGCTCACATTTTCCCTTCCTTACCTTCCCTGCCTGCACCCCCCTCCTGTCCCAGGCCAGCAGGAACGGGGCGACGGGTGTGGAGCTGGACCTGGAGTTCACAGCAGACGGGATTCCGGTCCTGATGCACGATGAGACTGTGGACCGCACCACCAATGGGTCAGGACCGGTGGGAAAACTGCGCTTCGTTGAGCTCAGGAAGCTGGACGCCTCTGCTAAGCACAGGCTCAGGTAAGCAGCTTGTGATACAGGTTATAGAACACTGAGACAGTGAGACAGGTTATAGATTATAGAGCACTGTTATAGGTTATAGAGCACTGAGACAGTGGGACAGGTTATAGAACACAGACAGTGGGACAGGTTATAGAACACTGAGACAGTGGGACAGGTTATAGAACACTGTGGCAGTAAGACAGGTTATAGAACACAGACAGGTTATAGAGATCAGGGTACCGAGAACCAAGGGGCTGAGACTAGTGACAGTGGTGGGAGGGGTTGAGACAGGTGAATAAACGGTTACAGACACTGACACAGGTGAAGGAGCACAGACACAGGTTCAGATGAGCTGTGTAGGCAGAAGAACAGAGACATGGATACAAGTTCATTGGTAAGCTGAGCAAGGAAATGGTCAATGTGGTTGACAGGTGACATAGGTGGGTATGGGGAATGTTTAAGTAAAGCTTAGCTTCAATGTATCAATAACTGGTGATATGTGAAAAGCCCAGTGAAGAACGGTGTGGGAAAAGGAATGTGCATGTCTTCATGAAGATGACTTTCAGATGACAGAAAATGCAAGACTATTCCTACAACAAAAATATTCTTTAAAAAGCTTTTACACATCATAGAATCTCTATTAATGCCTGTCTTATTTTCTGTCGTTCTCTGTGGAATTACTGTGGACTAAAAATAAAAAGAGTATATCAGCGGGATATGTGGCCAAAGATAGCATTAGCATCACAAAGGCAATCACTGTAATGTGTGAGTTCTACACTTACTATGCTCCCCCAGGGACAAGTTTCCGGGACAGAAGGTTCCTACTCTGCAGGAGGCTGTGGAAGAGTGCATCAAACACCATCTGACCATCTTCTTTGATGTCAAAGGTCATCCAGATGAGGTAAATGCTCTGTCAGAAACATTCGAACCTGACATTTATTTAGACATAAACATTTTTAAATGCTCCCCCCCAATTTGGAATGTGAAATTGTATATAAACAAGTGTTCACTGCTATAACCTCCAGTATTTTAGAGAGCGTAGACAAGTACATGTCATGCTTACCTCACCGCATTTCACAATCAGGCTCACGCACAGACAAGCCAAAGGAAGGCGCTCCTCGTGAAGCGCAGCAGATCAAATCGCATGTGTTTGACAGACCAGCAGGGGTCGCTGTTGCACAGTGAGCCACTGTCATCTCAGCCAACTGAAACCGTCCCTTCCCCGGCTGATGCTACATCCAGCTGAGCATCACTGTACGAATAAGAAATAGTGTCTGTGGCATATCAGTGTCATACATTCTGGCTACTATATGAGACTGCAGTCAAGTGTTTTCACCAGGCCTGTGCTATAGTCTGTGGCTGCGGTTTCTGATTTAATCTGAAACCTAATCTAGTCAGATCAAATAGCCAATGGGGAAATGAAATGACTAGGAGCCCAAGTTGGCAGGAAATCCCAAAACGGATCAGCCTTGTGGTGTGTCTGCCTCTGATGAAGCGAACAGACAGATTGCCTGAAAGAAAGCAGAGAGAAAGACTGAAAAGAAAGACTGACTGCAAGCAGATAACCCCTGGAATCTGGTGAGCTCAAACTAGTCAGCCAAAACCACACGTCACATCAACTGTCGCCATCCCACCCAACCCCACCCTACCCCACCCTACCCCGCCCCACCCGCAAACCAGTTCCCATCATGCATCACCGCTGCTGCAGAAACATATTTTAAATGTCCTCCATCATGCCTTACCCTGCGGGCACCTTTCCTATTATAGGAATGATTAACTGGTTCAGCTGGTTATGGAAATGCTTATTGTTTCATTATCATCAACAGCTATCACATTCCTATTAAGGAAGTGGGCATTGGTTAATTGACAGCAATGGAGACTGTTCATATATCCTCCTGTGTCCTCAGGTAGTAGTGGCACAGTCAGGAGAAGATTCTCCACGGTCCTCCTGGTGGCATCAAGAACTTAGAACACCCAGCAGGGCTTTTTTTGCCTGTTTTTAAAACGAAGCTTTTTTGTTGACTGATTTTTTTCACCCGTTTCCTTTCTCCTTTAGGCAGCCACTGCCCTCAGAGTGATGTATAAGAAACACCCGATCCTCTACAACACAAGCATCGTTTGCTCGTTTGAACCGAAGGTGATCTACAAGGTATGCCATAGCCAGGGGTGACCACTAGGGGATGCGGTGTGCACTGTTTGCTTTTTGGCGACTTACTGCAAAGTGAGTGTGTGTGTGTGTGTGCGTGTTTGTGCGTGTGGTGTGTATGTATGTGTGTGTGTGTGTGTGTGTATGTTTGTGCGCGTGGTGTGTGTGTGTGCAGTGTTTGCGGTGTGTGTGTGCATGTTTGTGCGTGTGGTGTGTGTGTGTGTGTGCAGTGTTTGCGGTGTGTGTGTGTGGTGTGTGCGCATGCGGTGTGCGTGTGTATGTGCGTGCGTGTGTATGTGTATGTGTGTCCGTGCGGTGTGTGTGTGGTGTGTATGTGTATATATCTGCAGTGTGTGTGTGTATGTGGTGTGTGTGTGTATGTGCGTGTGTGCGTGTGCGCGCATGCGGTGTGTGTGCGTGTGCTTGTGTATGTGGTGTGTGCTTCTCAGCCCTCTCAGTGCCCCTCCTCCCCCCGCTCAGATGCGGCAGGCGGACCCCGCCGTGGTGACGGCACTCTCCCACCGGCCGTGGAGCCTGAGTCGGCTGGGCGACGGCACGCCGCGGTTCGAGTCGCCGTGGAAACACTACTGGATGCAGGCGCTGGACGTGCTGCTGGACTGGGCGCATCACCACCTGCTGTGGAACCTGTGTGGGGCATCGGCCTTCCTGGTGCAGAAGAGCTTCATCTCCCCGTGGGTACAGCAGGGGTCTCGCCCCAAATCGCCATTCAGGCAATGGCACACCAATAAGACGGTAGCTTCTTCTCCCCCCCCTGACTCCACCCCTCTCTCTCTCTCTCTCTCTGTCCCCTCCTCCTCCTGCAGGGACTATGTTCAGTACTGGTCTCAGCGGGGAGTGTCTGTAGTGGGCTGGACCATCAACACAGCCGTGGAGAAACACTACTACCAGGACGTGCTGAAGATCAGTTACATCACAGACAGCCTGAGGGAGGACTGCGAGCCCCACTACTGACCTCAGCCACACCCGGGAAGGGCAAAAACAAACAAACAAACACACACACACACACACACACCTCTCTCTCTGACACACGCACACACACCTCTCTCTCTCTCTCCATCTGACATACATGTACACACACATCTCTCTCTCTCTGACATACATGCATACACACACACCTCTCTCTGACACACATGCATGCACACACAGAAATACACACACCTCTCTCTCTCTCTCTCTCTCTCCATCTGACACACATGTACACACACATCTCTCTCTCTCTGACATACATGCATGCACACACACCCGCACACACAGAAACACACACACCTCTCTCTGACACACGCACACACACACACTCACCCACACACACATATATGCATACGTGGCCCACACAAATCTAAAATACACGCACATGACGGACAGATACACAAATGTAAAACAGAGAAACACACATGCATCCATATTCATAACCACACAAAACCATAGACTCCAAGGTAGTCGCACACATGTACCAATTGTCTCACACAGACACACTGACAGCACACACACACACACACACACACACACAGAGTGAGCTACACTGTAGATCATATTATGGAATGACGCCATTGGCCGGTTTTAAGCATACCACAATCCTATCCAGACACACACGAATATAGTTCTCACTTCTGAAAAAGCAATACATGTTAAAACATAAAGTCCTACATATACAGTATATATCAGGAAAACAATGTCAAATATACTGCATACGTTAGATAATACGTATGATTTTTTTCAATCACTTTCATGTATGCAATTAATGCAGACTTTTTAAGAATACAAGGTAATCATATATCAGTTGTGGAACATTTTCTGTAGTTTGTGTAAAACAAACTGAGGCAGTAATTGATGCATTTTATTATAATTGGACCATATCTGTATATATATATAGAAAAAATATACCTTGTATCTAGGATTTCATTCTTTACCATGTATTGAACTAACATTGTAGGAAACAACAAACTAGGGGTCGCCCTTCCTGATTTTGGGTTGATACCTGTACCTCACCTGGTGACAGAATCATAAAATGAAAACAAACCCATAAATGACAGCAAGTTCTTTGCATCACGGGATTCTTGCTTTTCCAAGAAATTTGCATAAACAGTGCTTCACAAATAGGTTTTCAACAAATCGACTCCCTTTTTAAAAAAAATCAGGCTAGACTAGAACCACGGGCATTCTCTCTTCCACTCAGCAAATTCTGAACAGCATTGACTGTGAAGCAGGCGAGGGACTGCTAGCGGTTGCTAAGTCAAGCATGAAAACAGCGGCGTGCTTTACGGCTACGAGCCAGCTTCTCCCTGTACCCGTGCGCTTTGTGAAACCGCGTTTTTTTTGCTTTCAGAAAAGCTTTATGCTGCTCGTGCAGGTTTTGTTTCTGCGCTTGCTCGCGCGCGTCAGGAGGAATGCGCGTAGTGGGGCTCCCTCTGCTCCACCTGTCTCGGTTCAGGCGCAGATCTCCACGTGTCAGAGCTGACAGACCGGTTGTGGTTTGCTTTCTGAGCAGAGGATCCGACCGTGCCACCTGAAGTCCGGTCCGGGCCACCAGCGCGATACGGAACGCTGAAACGCTTTTTAAACGGGCTGTCCTGCCAAAGGAGGGGCTTCACCTGAGACCTGCCGAGGCCCAGTCTGTGGGACGACACTGAGAAAGGAACGGACAATGTGACCATCACCAGCCGAAATATCCGTGAGGCCAGTGAATCAGACGAGCCCCGCAGCAGAGCTGTAGAAATGTAACAGTAATAAATGCTAACACCCGTACGGACGCTTCTGCTAACTGCTGAGAAGTCCTGCCTTCATAATCCTCGTCGTGTCTAGGAATCAGCAGCGGCTATAGGCTACTCTTTATGTTATCACCGATGTCACAGTTCCCCCCTACCTGCACAGGCGGAGTTTGAGTCTCATGTGACACGCCGTTCGGTGTATGCTTTGAGTAAGAACAGAAACTTACGGTAGCGAGGGGGTCAGGGGTTAAAAACTTACGCAACAATATTTAATGTTTTCATCTCTTGTCTTTGTTTAACAGACACCTTGAATGTATTTTAAAGTCCCCCCCCCCCCCCCCTACAGTAATAGCCGCCACAACTTCCATAAGAAGTTATGAGCAGCAACTGATTGAAAAATGACAGACTGGCCTATATGACTGAAGTCTGTGAAGCAGCATAAATCTCACTGCAAAACCAGACTTCCGAGCCTTGCTGGTGGGGGCTGGGGGTTTATCCCTTTGAAGAGTAAGGATTTTTTTTTGGAAGGATTTTTCAAAATTCAAAGTCAGTGTCCTAGAAGTCCATTGCTTTCAGTTACCAGTAGTGATTGTTACATCAGCATTAGAATGTTCAGTTAGGAACATTGTAATCATTATTTGTGATCATACACCTTAAAGGATTTGGGATGCTGGCATACAAATTTTTTTTTTTTTGGTAAAAAATAAATGAATAAAATCCACGAGGAAAGGTGCATATGAAGAACGTTTCCTCAAAAGGTGAACACACCAGTTCACACTACACATTATTATTATTACTATTATTATTTATTTATTTATCTATTTATTTACTTATTTTAAAGCAAGATTGTAAATATTGAGGTATTGCCAAAAGGTTATGTTCTGCAATTATGTATTAAAAACAAAATATCCTATTTTGAGAGGATCATATAAAAGGAATGTGTCTTATAAAACAGGGTATGTTTTAATCCGATAACAAATAAACACATTTAAAGAAAGAAATCTTCCTGCTTACATTACATTTATTCTGCTGACCTACTTATTCTGTGCGACTTATAATGTCGGAGAAACGGAACGGTATTCACCTGATTAATACGCCCAGTAGTGCCAAATCTGGCTACCAACATTCCCAGGTTGTTAACTTAGCCAAATCAAAATGAATCCATAGTCAACATGCCAAAAAAATTAAGGCATCGGCAGCTTCCCTTCTGTCCTCAGAGATCTGATTGGAGTAGTTAAATTATATACACTGGCTGTGCTAGCAAACATTATCAATTCAGAGGTCAATGGGAACGGAAATCAGCGTACATGGTAGCCCCAGCATTGCACTTTATCGGTTATCGGTTACATCCAGTCTGAACCACATCGACAGGCTGCCTGCACTTGTGCTTACAAAATATTACCTGATTTTAATGACGAATAACCCTTTCACTTGTACTTGCCCTCTTATTCAGGTTTCAGGAAGACAGACAACTTCTGAAATAAAGTGCCCACCAAAAATATGGGAATGGCTGAGAGAAATTTTTTTGTATGTAATTAAAGCCATACTATGCAGGATCTTTATCTCGAAAATATTATCAAATAACCATGCTAAGGCATATCCCTGATGCACTGGCAATCTGTCTTTATGCACCTTCACCGAATTTGTGCACCTTTACCTGTATTTGTTATTCTAAAAGGCGTTCCGGACCTTTCTGGGTGTGGCGCACTTTTTTGTGTGGGGAGGGGTGGGTGTGGCTACAAAGCCTGTGGTTTTGGGATCAGTAGTGTTTTTTTTGCTAGCTAGCGAGCCGCTGGAATGGCCCAGATACAGCAAAGCGAAAGTACCAGCCGACAGGGCTCATTCAAGAACCTTGGAATTGCTTTTCCTTGGTGGCGTCAGCTGATGTTTACCAAGGGAATGAAAAGCAACACCTAATATGTTTGTTTTCTATTGGACCTCTAAGATAACATTACCTCCAGCTAGGGTTGCCGTCTGGTCTTTGTCCAAGTAATTGATAAAGAGAAATTTATCTGTAGTTTCTAATGAATTTGCAAGTCAGTGACTTGGAGTGAGTGGGCGTGGTTTAAGATAGAGAAGGAGACTTCTTTGATTGTAAGCACAAGGCTAAAACATCCTTTAAGGCATTTGGATTTGAGATAAAGAGACCAATATGAGTACAATCAGCTTTAATTTCATGACATTTACTGTACCGGTGCATATGTTTTGTAATTTAGGTACACCTAAAAAATGTTTTGGACTGACAAAGTCAGTCACCCGATCAAAATCCAGTCAAGCATGCATTTCACCTGCTGAAGAGGAGATTGACACAAAAAAAAACCCAAAACAAATATCAGCTGAAAGTGGCTGCAGTGAAGGCCTGGAAAGGCATTTTCAAAGAATATACAAAATGTTTCCCGATGTCACTGGGTTTCTGACTTAATGCAGATATTGCATTTAAGGGCTATACAACCAAACATTAGACTTTATAACTCTGATTTACTTTTAAGTCCATCGATTAACTTACTTTTGCAAAGCTGAAAATGGTGGGACAACACAAAAACTGCCGTTTCAGTAAAATGGTAAAACATACACGCATTTAAATATCATGAAACAAAAGGTTATTGTCTTATACTTTTGTCTCATACATATATTTTGATCTCAAATGCAAATGTCACGTATCGTTCATCAAATCCAAAGTGTATAGCAAAAATAACAAAAGTCACTCTACGGTCTCTACTTTTGGAGGGCGCTGTAGCATGATGGGATCTGTTTGCGAGCTAGTAATGTAACAACAGATAGGTTTCTATTCGTTTTACGCAACTTTGTGCAACGTCCCAGACCAGGTGCCAACTGTGTTCTGCTATGAATAAGATTTGCAGGTGAAATGTCACCAGGCAACACCAGAGAGCGGCGCTTCCCCTTTAATCCATCCTGGAGGCGTGTGGCAACGTCACCGGAGACTGGCTGGTTTGACGGCTTGCGCAGTGTGTCGGTAGCGCTCAATGACGGAGTTTCATTACTATCCGTGCAGAACTGCCTTAGCTGTCCCCCCAGAAGAGCAAACAAAGTTGAGTTTTTGCCTACATATTTCTTCATACCCGAGAAGAATATGCAAGAAAGACCTAGTCTAAAACAACTTTCCAGCTATAGTTTTTAAGAGATGCGTTTTACCTCGATTGACCTGTAGTAGGACTCGCAACACAAGGCGCTCGATTTTATAAGGGGATACGGAGTCACAGAGACCTGCTCACTCCGGTGCTGCGATAAGAACAGAGCACGCTGAAACACCAAGATAGAGGGTATTTTGTGGCGGTGTTCACACGTTTAACCGGGACCGCCAGACCAGTGGATCTCCGTGAATGCGTCAGGAATAACCAATCTAAAGGCGCACTTGCTTGGATGCCCTGCCATTACTTCACCTAAATTCCAGTCCGCTGTACAACTGGACACTTTTCAGAGTGCCAAGCTGAAGTTCACAGGGAATTCGTCAGCACATGATGTACACAATAACTAGAGGTCCCAGCAAGCTTGTAACACAGCGGAGAACAGGTAACGAACGTGGCTAATTAGAGAATCTCTTTCTAGCTACCACTGCATGGGACTGGACACTGTATATCTAGTAGTAGAGTCTGCTACCGCATGCATGCCGTGGCTTTGCGTGGCTTATGGGTAGCAACCTATATATCCATTCAGTGTTGAGGTTACCTCTGCTGCCTCATACATAACGTTACATTATCAAGCAGTTGGTAGGCCACGTAGTGAGATATCATTGGGATAACTGTCATATATGCCAAATGCCCAGCAAGCTTATTTTGCTACGCAGCGCAACGCTAGCTGGCTACATGTTCAGCTAGCTGACGCATTCATCCAACGCTGTTCCTTCTTCCATTTGTGAAGGTCCCACGCAGCAGATTGAGAACAAAATCAACGACTTAAAACACAAGCAAACCACCTGGTCAGTGTCAAGGTAAGTGCAGCACTTTTCGAACGGGAAGATTCATAATACGTTGCCCCCTTTTAATATTTAAACTTAAACTTAGAAGTAGTAGCGTCAGCTAGCATAGCTGCGATCTGCACTGCCACGAATGTCATTCTACTGTCAACTATCACAAATCGCATTAATGAATGAATAATCTGATCCAATATGAAAACCGAACTGAACTGTAGTCTTGATTAAAGACATGACGTTGCCCAACGTACGAGTGTACGTGAGTTTCAAGTTTGCAAGGGTCCATGAGGTCGATAATAACGGACTGAGTGACCTTGCGAAGCAAGGTTACTGAGCTAACCATGCTTGTCGGTTGCTTGGTCGCTCTAAGAGCGAGTTTGCATTGGACTAGTTGCCTGCAAGCGACTACGTAACGCGTGGGGACACCGGCGGAGAAACTTACGTGGAAGAAGCCTTTCGCCTCATTTAACCCTTCACATAGACTGTATGACCTGTATTTCAGGGACATAGTCCAATAAAAGGGCGTTTATTAGCAATCTCCGTTGGTTTAAAACATGGACAGGCAGCAGAAGCAAACGGGGCGATGTTATTTGTTCAACAAGCCGCTCACTGAGCTGGCGCTGGCGGAGTCGAGGCCCGGTATTGATGCGTTCAAGTTGGCAGTTACAGGGTCCTCGCAGGTTATCACTATCTGGGTCGTTTGCAAAAAAAAAAAAAAACACTTTGACCGCCTGATAGCGGACGCTTCACATCGTTGACGCGCAAATGTAGTTAACGACTCACAGCTCGACAGAAGTCGAGTGTCGTTTGTCTGACCTTATTTAATTGAGATTAAAAAAATAAATAAAAAAAAAGTATTTTCATGTAAGATACATAACCAACTTTCATAATGTTCCACACCACCAACGCGGTCCAAAGAAGTATGGCAACCTCACTGGGTCAAATTGCTTTGTGTCTTGGACGTTTCCGATAGGATGTGTTGTGAAATGAATTCTTCAATAAATCTACCTCTTATGCTCACTCGTACTTAAAAAATTTTTTTTTTTTAAACCACGTTTGACTAGACAGAACACAAAATTCAAATGATCATTTAAAATACTTCTAATAGCCACATATTATTGCACAATAGTCATTTAAACTGACAGTAAAGGGTATTAAGCATAAAACCAATGCAAACATGTAGTAGTTCAGTAATTGTGGTTGAGTATTTTGCTGTTATTATAACTGCCTTTTTCACAGTAATGGGCTGCTTTATTATGAGTGTCTCGACAATGTTACTGTGGCAGTTACCAAACCATGACATTTAACATAAATTATGACCAATTAATCATATCATATTACCATGTCATTAATGTATCACGAGCACAGTGATTATGAAAAAGGCAGTAGCGCGGCAGTTTTTAATAAATTCTCGTGCCGACTGTCTTGCAGTTCTCCAGCACCGAAGCTCGTTTTTAACCGTCTGAACGGGAAGCGGTACCACACTTCGCCCACCCCGCTTAGCGACACGTCGGCAGAGGGCTTCACCGCGGCGCACGAGGAGAACGTCAAATTTGTGCATGAAGGTGAGGGGGCGGGGGGGGGGGGGTTTGTATTTTCCTGAAACACAAGAAACCCACTCAACCTGTTTAAGTATGCCCCTGCTTCCTGGGTTTTACAATATAATTTCCATTTTAGTATAGATTTCCACTTGGCCCAGACAGTTTTTTTTTTTTTTTTTTTTTTTTTCCCAAATGTGAACAATGAAAGATCTTTGAGATATTGATACGAGTTTCTAATGACATGCCAGCTTTACAATGGCTGGGATAGGGGCATTCAAGACTTCCTGGTCTAGAGCATGAAATGAAAGCGCCGGCTTCCCCAAAGCAGCATGTGCAGCGATGGTTCACCCCCTGATGCAGGCTGCCTTGACTCCTCCGGAGCGGAGGCCGAGCTAGCTCAAGGCCCGGCGGTTTGCGCTGACGCACCAAATCTGCGCCCACGCTCAGGGGAGCCCGAGCATTTCCGCTGAAGGCCTCGTCGGACAGGGAGCAGCAGATCTGTGGTCCCCCGCGAGCCCCTCCCAGCTCACCCTCACACACGCTCACCAGCCTAAACGCCACCACACAGCGTCACGACTCAGCCCCTTAAACCCGTCCCCAGCGCTAGCTTTGGAGGGTAGAGGTGAGCTTCATATAGTACTGTGTGCCTGCGTGTGTGTGGGGGGGTATTAAACCCAGATCCACAGGCACTAGTGGTGAGGCAGTCCCAAACGCAGGACGTGAGGGGGCAGGTGACTCACCTGTCCAGACGGCAGGGCGGTATTCCTTTGCGGCCCGCCCAGGCTTCAGGCCCACAGCAAGGCCCGCCCAGGCTTCAGGCCCAGAGCAAGGCCCGCCCAGGCTTCAGGCCCACAGCAACGTCCGCCCAGGCTTCAGGCCCACAGCAAGGCCCGCCCAGGCTTCAGGCCCACAGCAAGGCCCGCCCAGGCTTCAGGCCCACAGCAAGGCCCGCCCAGGCTTCAGGCCCACAGCAAAGCCCGCCCAGGCTTCAGGCCCATAGCAAGGCCGGCGGCAATCTCTGCTCGGTTCTTTTCTTGCTTAGAAGTTAATTTAATTTTTTTAATTATTCATTTTAATTCTTAAAACCCAAGAGTGATACCCACAAATACAAAGAAAATCATGCACGCATGCACGCACGCAAAGCAGGAGACGAAGGCATAAACCAAACCATCTTTTACAAAAATAACAACCAAACCAAAAATTCTTCCAATGTCCTGTCAAAGATTCCCATCGTCATCCAAATAACAAGCTCACCTATTAACCACAGGGATAGGGGACTGCCCCCCCTGCCCCATCATTGCATGACACAGAAAATTTTTGTGTTCCTGTGATCAGTTCCGAATGTAAAACGTAGGAGTTCCTAATATCAGTTCCTAGCACACACCCAAATGCCTTCTTGGCCCAGACCCAGAGTCTCCTCCATGGCTAACTGCTAGTTGCCCCACCCAGCACACTTGCATTAGCTGATAGCATTAAGGAGAAAAGGGCAGGGGGGGGGGGGGGGGGGCGCACACTCAGATAATCTTGTGTAAAACTCAATTCTTCTTCCCTTTACTAAAAAAAAGAAAGGAAAAGGCACAGGAGCAAGGACAAACACCCCCCCGCTCTCCGAGCGCTCGCACAATGGCCAAGGATTTCCACTCTGATTTCAAGGGCATTTGGATTTCAAATAGGCCTCGTTTTCTTCAATACCCATCCGCAAGTCCTTTTGAAGGCTTTTGAAATTAAATTGCACAAGAAGCCTTAAAGTGAAGCAATCCAGTCCGGTCGGATGACCCTTTGGTCACAGAGCACGAGACAGCAACTATGTTGGTGATGAATGACTTTATTGTATAATTCTAAGTTAATGTGTGCGTATCACGCAGACCGAGCCCAGATGTCAACGAGCAGCGGCTTCAGCTCGGACAGGCCCACTTGCATCGCCCGCAAATGATCCACACGCCCCACACCCCACCCCCAACCCCCAACCCCCACCAAAACAAGATTGCAGGCAGGCCTGACATTGCAAAATCTGCCCTACTGGACCCTGCTGGTGCAGGCATTTCAGCGGCAGCATGGCGCTCATGCTAATGAGGGGGGAGGGGGCAGGTCAAAGGTCACCGAGGAACAATGAGTCCCTCCAGACACAGGGTCGCATACCATACGGACCAACAGAGGATAGCTTAGCGTCCTTCAAGGTTGTGACCTCTGTGACATCACTGGAAAGTTCTTATTTTGAGTTTTAGACCCAGGCTAATGGGGTGTAAGGAGTCCCAATCATTGTACTTGGTGTTCTTTTAATTAATTTTTTTTACATTATTTTTATTTTACCTCTCATTAACGGCAATTTACGCAGCTTAAATTATTTTAGAACTTGACATTTCATTGAAGAAATTCAGGTTAAGTACCCTGCTGAAGGGAAAAAGATGGGTCCACCTGGGTTACAAGCATAATACACGTAATTCTGAACAATTATGCTTATAGCATCCAGGATTTTGAGCAGGGACGAGCAAAATGGTCGAGAACGCCTTAAATTCTGCCTGTACTAAATTTACTAATGTGTGTGGACATTAGTGTGCTGTGTCCTTGCAGCGTGTAATAAGTGTGTGTGTGTGTTTGTGTGTGTGTGTGTGTGTGTGTCCATGCATTTGTGTGTACATGCGTGTGTGTGTGTGTGTGCGTGTGTGTGCGCGTGTGCACGTGTGTGCGTTTATTGTGTAGCCTGGGAGGAGGTGACGCAGCAGCTGAGTGGGGGGGCTCAGCCCGAGCAGACTGAGGGGCCTGTGCAGTACGCAGAGAAGACCCCCAACCCAGCGATGAAGAGTGAGTAACGTACCCCTCTGCTCCTCCTCCTCTCCCCTACCCCTCATCCTCTCTTATGCGTCTCTTCCTCTCTGTACTTTTCCTGCCTTCCCTCGTCTTTTCACATACTTCCTCCTCTGCTCCTCCTCTCTTGTTCGTCCCCTCGGCCAACTGTCACAGCCGTCGCAGTGTATCAGATTTCACCGTTTGTTTATGTCAAGAGCAAGGCCGCCCACCCCCTCCAAAAAAAAAAACATTTCAAAAACCCAAAGCACTCACCAGAAAGTACTAACAGGTGAATTCAGGATGTAATGTATTATCTCAGCTTGGGAAAAGCCAGGACTTTCCCAGAGTTTCTCTCAACGGGTTTTTACGAGAGATTTTGGTCATTTTATACTGCCAGTGTAAAATCAGCTGACTGAATTATGATTCATTTTCAAAACGCGAGATGCATTGTGGTTTTGATTTATCACAAGGATGAAGTCCACGAGTCAAATTAAGTGATCAAATCTTGCATTTCAGAATAACATTCAGCTTAGCAAAAAAAACTAAGTTAGCCACTCATGCTTTATCACAGCTGGGGAAAAGCAAAATTTCTCCCAGGATTTTTACTGACAGATCTCTCCCAATGCCACAGCCCTACATTTTAACATTTTTTTATCGTATTTTCATCATAAAATCTGATTTTGTTATGATTCATCTTCAAAACAAAAGGTTACTGTATGATTTACCACAATGATGACTGGAGTCAAATTAAGTGTTCCAATGTGGAGTTTCAGAATAACATTCAGTTTTTACCAAAACAGAACTGAACATACACAACATAATGAATAGGCCTCAGTTTTAGGGAACTATTTTAACACCTGGTGTTCCACCAATGACTGAAAATCACAATAATTTGGTCACAAATGCCTTTAGGTTTGGCATAGCTTGATTGTTTTAAAGGAGGAAACCTTTAGAACCCCTATTCCTTATTGGGGGAAATATGAGTTCGGTGAGGTGTAGCAGTAATTAGATTTCCACAGAGGTTACCAAGCTTTGTGGGTTTTTGCAGGAAGTCTAGACAGACAGACAGACGCTTCCTTCCCTGAGACTGCAGGCCCAATGCCAGCCGCCTGGGGTCATGTGACCCTCCCTTGGCCATCACTGAGACCACGGCAACAATAGCGAAAGAAAGGCTAACACAACAAGAGCTTGTTCCAGAACACGACACACAGAAATTCTATTTCCTTTTGGCCATCAGTTGAGTTTCAAGTTTCAAATGACAATTTTATACATGTAGTAAAAAACAAAAAACAAAAAAAAAAACGATTCCCTTAGGACTGCAGCCAACTTCCTGCAAAAAGCACGTTTAAAAACATGACACGTTTCCAGTAATTTTCCCAGACTCCTGTTCCCCACTGTACGGTTTCCTTGTGCTCTGATTTCTGCGTATGGCAATAGAACGCTTCCTGAAAGCGTGCATTGCTCTCCAGTTTCTGACCCGCGCTCAAGTTCTGTTCAGCAAAGAGTGGTTTAAATTATTTATAAACTAAAGTATGAAAAGAATAGTCTGTTCGCTTGCTAGCAGCAAGCGAGGGTCCGCGTCCTCCGCTCAGGGTTTTTAAGATAAATACAGCGACAAGAATGATGCAATGTTGAGCAACGTGTTGGGAGACGTTCAGTTAGCAAACTATGCTAATTACAGGCATGGGGGTGTCATAAAACTTTTAGCATTTAACCACAGTAATAACTCTCTCCTGCATTTTCACCGAGGTTATACATACACAGAATTTTAACTCGAAACAAACGCCTATGTGAAACTGCACCAAAATGGCTGCTGTTTGTGGCAGTAGTGAATGACAAAGGAAATGTTTTGTGTTTAACCCCTCATTTATTCATATTTAAAGGAAGGGCCACATACAGTTCGCTCAGACCATTTAACCAAAAAGCACTCATTTAATGTTCATCAGTAAACGTGCATTACAGCAAGGTCCTCACAGCGAGTCAACGTGTATGTAAGGAACGTGACATTAAGTAACAGGAATCAAAACTCAGCAGACCTCTCAGAGTCCTATTAATACAGATCTCAAACAGCAAAGAACATTTATTTATAAAAAAAAATTTTTGAAATATGAGAAATAGACAGTGGACTCTTCGGGTCAAGTGCGGTGTGCTTAGCTGGAGTTCAAACTTGAAGACCACAGAACTGCATTATAACTGGAACAGCTAATCCAAAGCTGTGGAATAAGGATGAACTGTTCCAGGTGCAATTCAGTTTGGTGGTCTAGGGGTTTAAACTCCTGCTAAGCACACTAACAGTGGACCCCTTGGGTTTCCAGAGCTGAGTTTTTTGGCCCCATGTGACAGTCGGTCCTGTAAGATGTTCCTCCTCACTCCCTGGTGTAAAGTATTTTAAGGGACACCCTGCGTAAGCTCCTTTCCCGCTCTTTTTCTGTCACGCAGACTTTGTGCCCATCGACCTGGAAGAGTGGTGGGCCCAGCGCTTCCTGGCCAACATCGCCAACCTGTCATGA
This sequence comes from Anguilla anguilla, assembly GCF_013347855.1. NCBI lineage: Eukaryota > Metazoa > Chordata > Actinopteri > Anguilliformes > Anguillidae > Anguilla > Anguilla anguilla. Next base: position 22,358,315 of record NC_049217.1, read on the forward strand.
TCAGGGCATCGAGTGCGAGGGGCGTGGCCATGAGGACCTGACCGGGGGGGGCGGGGGGGGAGGGGGGGGGAGGTGCGGCAGAGCGGGAGGAGGGCTGCTGCTGGGACGAAAGAGGAAGAGGAGGAGCAAAGGAGGGGCGGGCAGTGCCAAGATGCCCGCTCTGCCACGCCCGCTCTCCTCTGAACTCTGACCTCATCACTACAACTTTAGCACAACACCCCACCATCACTAACCGCCATCAGCTGATATTCAATTAGACGGTGGAGGAACCAGTCAGTGATTCCAATCTTTTCCATTTCTTTTTCTAGTTTCTTTTTAACAATCCCACACTGTGAACAGAAGAAACTGTATTGCTAAAAAAATAATAAAACTAATTAAAAATGAGAAACTTGCATTTTGAAAATACTGCGTGTGCTGTGGTGAATGTCGAATGGCCAGAAGCAACTGTGTTCGGTTCAGCTTAACCAACAAGGGATACCGCTGTTGTCCACATGGTGTCACTCTTGAGCCCTAGGCATCAAACCTACAGTACAAAAGCCTATGCAGTGCTCATGAAAACTGACAAAACACTCTGTTTTTTGCCAACTTCTTATCTCAGAACCTTTTGCCAGTCCTCCAGCACCACATTTCTTTAAAATAACTTCAGCTCACAAAACGAGGTTTCACAAAATGTTTACTTTTTTATTCACAATACAAGAAAAAAAACAAACATGTAAGTTCAGCCAGCAGCCAAAAACCCAAGCAGGCTTTGAGTCTTCCATGGCAACCTGTATATGTTCAGTCCACCCAGTCTCCTCAGAGCCCCTCAGGTGAGCGTTGCCTGGTGCAGGTAATCTTGCGTCAGGTCTTCCGCTTCCTCTGGTCGTGTCTGAAGGATTTTAAAGGTGTGACGCTGCCCCGAATTCTGTTCACTGATATTTGTAAGGAGCGGATTGGCTGAAGCGGGCACAGCCCAACGGGACTGGCCAATCAGACGATGCCCTGAAGGCAGGGGGGTTGGTCGGCAAGTTATACTCATTCGCTCTGGTACCGAGTTTTTAATTTTCTATTTATGTACATATTGATTCATTAATTTAAAATAAGAGGGGACATGAATTCAGTCCATTAACGGGTTTGTACTCAGTTGAAACGGGAGAGCCAGAGCAGTCTTCCTACGTTACATAAGCACTTTAAGGGCAGCGACGGACAAGGGCTGGGATTACACACACATGGGCATTTAGGGCTGGATGCATTGTCACTGGTGGCCAAGCAGTACCAGTGTTGTTAGATGGGACATAATCTCATTGGTGAAATGAAATGTGGCGCTGTGATGATCTGCAGGAAATCCGTTGGCTCTGAAATCCAGGAAGTGGTCGTCCAGATTCAAGACGGCACTGGCGGCAACGCTGAGATCAGGACACAAGGTTCCATTCCTGTCTTTTCAGTTTCCACATGTGATTTGGCCTGTTCCCCCCCCTCCGAGACCACAGCTGGGTGGACGCCGTAGTCAGGGTAACGGGCTGTGGACAGTGACGATGTGGGCGGGGCCAGGCTGGGGGCGGGGTTACCTCTCAGTGCTTATCCAGGGCTCTGGTGAGCAGGTCGTTCAGGCGGGAGATCATGGGTCGGGGGTCGTCGTTCAGGCCGGCCGCGATCATGGCGTTGTCGTAGATCTGGGGTACAAGAGTGGGGGGGGAGAAAAGGCTTGAATTCCACACCAGGCGCTACAGCCAACCGTACGCCACCGTGCAGGACAGCTAGCCAGGCAGCACTGACACGGTCTGGATTTCAATACCAGACTGTGGGGCCCATCCACACACTGGAACAGAGCCTTAACCGGATGAACCACCCAGCAGCCCCCAAAAACACACTTTAAAAGCTGAGAGTAGCTCATTTTAAAGGGAACTGTTCAGATCCTGTGGTAAGTAGGCACGGGGGAGTCGGTGCGTTACCTGCTCCAGCAGCAGCTGAGAGAGTTCCGGGTTCGAATCCTTCAGCTCGTTCATCTTCTTGATGAGGTCATGGCTGCAGACAGGAGACGGGACGGGCGTTGAGAGCGCAAGTCAAAATGGCACCCAGAGAAATGGATAAACCACCTTCAGACACGTTTAAGTATCGTCTGCCCATAAAGGCTTACATCAGTAACAGGGCTGCAGATCATTAGAAACATCAATTCTGTTCAGTCCAAAAATAACACGTTAAAATAGCAGAATCCAAACAATGTTACAATCCACATGGAACTTACTAAGCACACCACCCACCAAGTTATGGTAGGTAGGCCACACCCCCCATCTTTATACAATATAGAAGCAACTCCCTCCCTCCCTCCCTCCCTCCCTCCCTCTCTCTCTCCCTCCCTCCCTCTCCTACCCGGTGTTGATCTCCAGTGTGGGCTGCAGTATCTGCGCTCTCTCCTCGGACGTCTTGGCGAGCTGCTGGGTGCGCAGGAAGTGGCGTGCCGCGCCCATCTCCAGCACCGTGATCATGGCGGGGTGCGTGTCCAAACGGGGGGTCACCTGCGGGAATTGGGCCCAGCGCGGGTCAACGTTACGACTCCTGAAACACGCGGGGGTGCAAAAATACCCTGCCTGAGCACCAAAAACCACACCCCCAGTTATCAGTCACTTTCATGGTTCAACCCTTCAAGGCGTGAGATCACAAACACATGATTAGAATGTTCTTAACTGAAAGTTCTAATGCTGATGTCACAATCACTACTGGTAACTGAAAGCAACAGAGTTCTAGAACACTGACTTGGAATTTTGAAAAAACGTTCCAAAAAGCCTCCTCTTGTAAAGGTTAAACGGGTGAGGCCTGTGTTCCAGCACTGTGCCGGGCAGCGCAGTCAGCTGTTATATCTGAGGGGGGCAGGGACGCTGAACCACCCCGGCGCTGTACCTTAATGTTGGTGACTTTGGGGCCCAGGCAGTTCCTCATCCAGGCCATCAGGTCCTCGGCCTGCTGCCCCGTCAGGCGCTCGGAGGCTAGAGCAGGGAGAGAGCAGGGGTCAAAGGTCAGGAGCACCAGAGCAAGGCATCTCATTCACCTCATCTCGAAACATTCAGGCTCCTGCACCAGGGAGGCTTTTCACACAACAGGATTGCTGAGTTAGCCGGATAACTGCACTGAGCAAAACCCAAAACAGCTCTTTTCACTTCAGTCCATGTTCCACATTTGGGAGGGCTCCGGGTTTTACTCAGGGCTGTTATCCAGCTGATGCAGTACTCCTGATCTGTGATACAGGGCCCAGGTTTCAGACAAATCCCTCAGTACCCATCAGGGTCTGCCACACGCATTTCAGGGCCTGTGTGTGTGCGGGTGACAGCATGTATGTGTGCACACGTGCGCCTCTCACTCTAACCTGGTTTGATCTCCTCGAACTTCTCCTCCTTGTAGTGGTCGACCACGATGTCCGTCTCCACGGAGATGAGCTTCTTCTTGTCGAACTCCCTCAGATGCAGCAGCGTGAGCTCGTCAAACTGCTCGTAACAGAAGAGCACCTGGAGAGAGAGAGATCAGCCGCGTCAGTCACAGAGAGAGAGAGAGATCAGCCGTGTCAATCACAGAGAGAGAGAGAGATCAGCCGCGTCAATCACAGAGAGAGAGAGAGAGAGATCAGCCGCGTTAATCACAAAGAGAGAGAGAGAGAGAGATCAGCCGCGTTAATCACACAGAGAGAGAGAGATCAGCCGCGTTAATCACAGAGAGAGAGAGAGAGAGAGAGAGATCAGCCGCGTTAATCACAGAGAGAGAGAGATCAGCCGCGTCAGTCACAGAGAGAGAGAGAGAGAGATCAGCCGCGTCAGTCACAGAGAGAGAGAGAGAGAGATCAGCCACGTCAGTCAGAGAGAGAGAGAGAGAGAGAGAGAGAGAGAGAGAGAGAGAGAGAGAGAGAGATCAGCCGTATCGTTCACACAGCGGAAGAGCAGGCGGAGGAAAGGCGGCTATCCGTACATGGCCCTCTCCTACCTGCCTTATACCGTCATTAATTAAACATGCAAGTTAACTAATGTCAGGAAGCTGGGGTGAGCCGGACCCCTTTGGAGCAAGTCTCTCCCGGGAGTGGGGGATCCCGTGTAAGGGATCTCAGGAGTGGGGGGGGTTAGGGTCGGGGGTCCGGGGTCCGGGGCCTCACCTCCATGTCCTTCTTCTTCATGGCCTCGAAGTAGGGCGAGTGCTCGGCCAGGTGGCGGTTGGGGGCGCACAGGTAGTAGACGTTGCGGGTGCCCGCCTTCATGCGCGTGCCGTACTCCTGCAGGCTGGTCTGCTGCCCCGCAGGCAGGGAGGAGGACTCGAACCGCAGGAGCTTCGCTATGTCCTCCTGGGGGGGGGGGGGGGGGAGGTGAGGGGGGGGGGGGGGGGAGAGAGAGAGGGGGAGAGAACGGGGGGTGGCAGAGAGAGAGGGGGAAAGGGAGTGAAGAGGTGTTGTGTAAGGATCAGAGGGAGATAAACATTTAGAAAGACATATTTCAGCTTGCTTCAGGACATTATACAGAAGGGTGACTGAGCCAACAGCTGCAGCCCCATACTGCACAGAACACACAGCACTGGAGGTCAGGGGTCGTTCCCATAGCAGAGTAACACTGTGTTCTTGTGACTCCGCCCCTGCTCCAGTGCCTCAGTAGGTCTGTCATTATGACAGTGGCCACGCCCTCCCTGGTTACCTTGACGTCCTGCTCGGAGGTGGTAACGATGCCCTCTCTCATGAACAGGCCGTAGTCCTCGAAGAAGCGGGCGTACTTCTCCGGCTCCTTCCGGCTCTGGTCCAGGAGGAAGCGGATCACGCGCTGCTGCAGGACGTCCCGTAGCTTCCTGATGGGGGGGTAAGGGGGGGGATCTGAGCTTTAAACCCTGACCACGGGTCCACTCAGTCAGCTGCCACTGAAACTTACCAACTCACTAACCCACACAGTGACCCTAAAAACACCACCACAAAGCTGATTTATTTCAAAAATAATATGACGCTACTCTTTCATTTAGGAGACTGGGATACTTAGGCCAAAAATAAGAATTCTGATCTAGGGCAGTTGTACCATCTCACCTGATGAGGGCGCTCTCCTGAAGCAGCTCTCTGCTTAGGTTCAAGGGGATGTCTTCACTGTCCACAACGCCTGCACACAAATGCATTCTTTATGTTTTAAGTTCAGTTTTACTACACTATACATCTAAAACATCAGAAAGTGCTCTATAAGTCCAAAATACAGATGAGTGCAGACGAGACGAGCAGACCAGGTGACTTGACCCATTTTCCCCATCGGCCACATTCAGCAGAGGGTGGACTGTGGTTTGCCAGATCGGAAACAGGAATGGGGGGGGGGTTAGGGTTGGGGGGGGGGGGGGGGGTTAAGAGAGAGACAGAGCGACTGGGGGGCAGACAGTAACTGGAGTGCAGAGATAGAACGACTGATGGGCAGAGACTGAGCAAACGGTGGAGGCAACAGGCAGAGATGGTTCACTGACCCCTGAGGAAACGCAGCCATTTGGGCAGGATGTCGGTGGCCTTGGTCTGGATCAGCACCTTCCGACTGTACAGAGCCACACTGGAGCCCATCTCCCTGCTCACATCAAACATGGAGGGCTTCTGCACACACACACACACACACACACACACACACATACGCATACACACACACACTCACTCACACACACACACACACACACACACACATATATACACACACACACACATATACACATACACACACACATATACACACACATATATACACATACACACATACACGCACGCACGCACACACACACATATACACACACACACACATATATACACATACACGCAAGCACACGCGCACACACACACACACATACACGCACGCACGCGCAGGCACACACACACACGCATACACATACGCACGCACACACACACATATACACACACACATACACGCACGTGCACACACACACACACACACACACACACACACACACACACACAGAGAAAAAGAGAAGCAGACACAGGCACCATCCATGAAGCAACAACAGGAAGGCCTATACAGCAGAGACACCTCAGCTTCCACAACCACAAACCACAGAAAGCATTCAACATCCTACAAGCTGCATTTATCTCACCAAAAATCTACGAATACACAAAAACCATTACACATGGCATACCTCTTATTTTACCCACTAAGAATAAATGCAATTTTAACCTTTTATCGATAACTTCATCCTTTTATAAATGTACTGAAATAAATAAAAAAACAGAAAAAGACGCACAGCCCTGTCTAGATAAAACAGTCCCCTAACTGAGGAACACTCGTCAGAGCAGAAGGTCTGAATTTGGGCTGAACCGCCTGTCCCCGCCCTCACCGTTTCCGGCACGTAGAAGATGCTGCGGATGTTGAGGGGGGCGTCGGCCCGGTAGTGCAGGGTGTAGCGGGGCTTGTCGTAGGCCTGCGCCACGTAGCGGTAGAACTCCTCGTGCTGCCACTCGCTGATCTCCTTGGGCTCCATCATCCACAGAGCCTGAGAGACGCAGAGAAACGCATGGTTAACTCACACGCCTGCCCTGCACAGCCGAGAAACACACACTGCACAGCCGAGAAACACACACTGCACAGCCCAGAAACGCACTCACACGCCTGCCCTGCACAGCCGAGAAACACACACTGCACAGCCCAGAAACACACACTGCACAGCCCAGAAACGCACTCACACGCCTGCCCTGCACAGCCGAGAAACACACACTGCAGAGCTGAGAAACACACTGCACAGCCCAGAAACGCACTCACACGCCTGCACAGCCAAGAAACACACACTGCACAGCTCAGAAACACACACTGCACAGCCCAGAAACGCACTCACACGCCTGCCCTGCACAGCCGAGAAACACACGCCTGCACAGCCGAGAAACACACAATGCACAGCCAAGAAACGCACGCGTGAACAGGCCAGGTGTGCACACACACACACACACGCACACGCGCACACACACACACACACACACACACACACACTCTCACCTGCAGTGTGTTGAGTCGCCGGCCGTTGAGGAAGATGGGGAAGCTGACAAAGTTGCTGTATTTGGTGACCACATCTGCAAGGGAAGAGAGCCGCAGTTTATGGCTGATCAACGCTCACGTGGCTGATCATTCCTGCCCCAGTACTGCAGCCTCCTGCAGCCCAGCGCCTGATCATTCCTGCCCCAGTACTGCAGCCTCCTGCAGCCCAGCGCCTGATCATTCCCACCCCAGTACTCCAGCGCCTGATCATTCCCACCCCAGTACTCCAGCCTCCTGCAGCCCAGCGCCTGATCATTCCCTCCCCAGTACTCCAGCCTCCTGCAGCCCAGCGCCTGATCATTCCCACCCCAGTACTCCAGCGCCTGATCATTCCCACCCCAGTACTCCAGCCTCCTGCAGCCCCCTGCAGCCCAGCGCCTGATCATTCCCACCCCAGTACTCCAGCGCCTGATCATTCCCACCCCAGTACTCCAGCCTCCTGCAGCCCAGCGCCTGATCATTCCCACCCCAGTACTCCAGCCTCCTGCAGCCCAGCGCCTGATCATTCCCACCCCAGTACTCCTGCAGCCCAGCGCCTGATCATTCCCGCCCCAGCCTCCTGCAGCCCAGCGCCTGATCATTCCCGCCCCAGTGCTCCAGCGCCTGATCATTCCCGCCCCAGTGCTCCAGCGCCTGATCATTCCCGCCCCAGTACTCCTGCAGCCCAGCCTCTGGCTGATTCCCCACGCGCTCGCTCACCTTTGACTCGATCCTCGGAGGAGAACTCCTTGCAGTCGTCCTTCAGGTGGAGCACGATCTTGGTGCCCTGCCGCACCCCGCTGGCCTCGGCGACCTCGAACGCGCCGGACCTGCAGCGCATGGGACATCTGCGTCGCTACGACAACCAGGGCCAGCCCTGAGCCGCTCCCATGACGTAACGGCTAACACGCCACACAGACGCCATTTCAAACAGTCGATCGTCCGACTTCCTGCCTCCGTCGCCCCTGCCACTCCCACCCCTCCTCGACACCTCCCTCCCTCTCCTCCTCCTCCTCTCTCACCCGTCAGAGGACCACTTGAACCCCGGGCTGCCCGGCTCGGCGGACTGCGAGTACACGTCCACGCGGTCGGCCACCATGAAGGCCGAGTAGAAGCCCACGCCGAACTGGCCAATGATGGAGCCGCTGGCCTCCGCCTGGTTCTGCAGGGCGTCCAGGAAAGCCTGAACCGCCCCGGAGAGAGAGAGAGAGAGAGAGAGCACCGGAAAGGATGAAGAGGGAGTGTGTGACAGAGAGGGAACAGACAACAGCACGAAAGATGGGAAGATTTATAAAGAGAGGGGTGGGTGGAATAACATTAAAAGAAAGAACAGGAAGTGACAGAAGGAGACAGAAGGAATGAGATGGTCAGAGAGGCAGAATGGTAAGAGGAGGTAAAAAATAGAGTCTCAATTGTGAACTGCGTGATTGCAGGGCAAGAACGTGGAAAGAGAGAGGAGGATGTATCTACGGCAGAAAAAGAAAAGTGGGGGAAGAGGTAGATGGGGGAAGGGTTTGTGAAGAGCCAGGGGAGAGGCCTACAGGTAACTGGGGCAAAGGGAGCGAGGCTGATACACTTTGTGGCTTCTGAAATCAGACAAGGTGAGGAAGACAGAGCGTACCTTTGAGCCAGAGCGAGCGATGGTCCCCAGGTTCGACACCAGCTCCTCCTGAGTCATCCCCACCCCTGTGTCCTGAGGAAAGAAACAGGGGAGTTTAGAGGCCAACAGAAAATAAGGAAAATGCCACCAATTGCCAATTGAAAACCCCATCGCCCTGTCCTGAGACGGCCTGCATCATCTCATCAGAGCACACTTCGTTCAACACTGGTGCAGTTCCATTTTAAACCACCAGATGGCACAGAACAGTTACATTTTTACTTGTTTTTGCAGCTGATTTATGAACTGCACAGTTCTTGATGAAACTGGGATAGACAGACAACTGAATCAAATCCTGTTAAGTAGCTGTTCCGAATAAGGTGCTGGAGCCATATTTCTGAATGCTGCGCGTGCCAGCCATCGTAAATTTATATTGTGCCAGGGTTAAATAACTAAAACTAAATGACCAAACTGGCTTGAAACAAGGCCATAAAGGTAATCACACAAATCAAGCTCACAGCACCTAGTTATAAGGGTGGGTACATGTGAAACAGATCAGGTATTACCTTACCACCTCATTGTAGAGCATAAGGACAACGTACTGTACAATACGCCAAAATACCCACGCTCAATCCCTCGCACCATTTCTTCCCTCAGACCAGTGGACAATGCATCAGATTCACAATTGTTAAACCCGCATCATCTTACATTTTAAAATGCTACTTTAATAGGGGGAATACCTTAATGATGGTGGATGCCCTACCTGGATGGTGAAGGTGCCCTACAGGTGAGAACACTTGGAGTACGGTGCCCTACCTGGATGGTGAAGGTGCCCTTGGCAGCATCGGTCTGCAGGTGTATCTCCATGGGCGCGGTGTCGCCCCCTCCTGACATCAGCCTGTGGCGCAGTTTCTCCAGGGCATCGCTGCCGTTGGAGATCAGCTCGCGGATGAACACCTGCAGGACGAGGCACAAGATGGAGGAGAGGGAGGCGGAGTCAAACACAGAGCCGGGCCTAGAAAAGCGCCAGCAGGACTGACTGTCCACCCCAGCAGCTCAGAAGATTTCTGAAGCCAAGCAGTGAGGCCAGGCTATCATCCTGGTTCAATGATCATGTGACCAGTGGAGTGACCTCACCCTGGCAAGTTTATTATGTTTGACTAGAATCAAATGGTCAGTGGGCCTGTGGGTTTTTTTTATATTTTGCTATTAACCGAGGTAGAAATTGTAATCACAACTTCAAGTTCAAATTGTTCAAATCTGTAATAAGACAACATTTTGTTTCATAAGAGAGCAACCTCAAATGCAATAAATTTGTGCCTTCAAACTTGTACGGAAACATTTTTTTTTTGCAGAAAGCTGTTTGTGGCCAGACATTGGCACGTTGAGGAAGTGAAATCAGCCAGGGAAAACGAACGTTCAGGGGGCGGCAGGTAAAAAGAGCTTGATGTGTGTTACTGTGTGGGGTCCCCTGTCCCACTTACCTCTTTCTCTGAATACAATGACCTCGCCACAATGTCCAGAAGTTTCTTTGTTTCAGCCTGGAACTCATGTTTGGAGAAGGTTCCTGAAAAACATACGTTGCCATTTTTAAAGCATTATTAATGACAGATCAAACATACTCAAATCCGTTCCACCTTCCTACCCCCCTCCACTAATCTGTTCATCCGTTTGGTATGGTTTGGACAGTGATACCACAGGTTCTGGGAATTGAGAGTATTTTCAATAGCATTTTATATAGAGAGCATTTCAGTTTATGGTTTCCCACTATATTGAGTAATTACATTTTACACTATACATTGTATGCCTGGATTGAGCGACAGTAATAGTCGCTCTTCATTTTGGTCTTTAGCTTTAGGTAAAAGACATGGGAAGCAACGGATCTCTTCAAAAGCTGTTCTTAATATTATGATTCCCATTTCTTCACTGGAGAAATCCAGACAACTGAATTCGGGAGAGGTCGGTGCTTCCGCTTCGTATCTCTCACCTTGCACGTTCTCCGTGTCACTGATAATGGTGTGGAGCGGTTCCTCCTCCGCGTTCTCCGCCTGCTGCGTGCTATAGGCCCGTTGGGGAAAGATTTGGGTCGCAACCAGGCTGGGGTGGTGAGGGCTCCACGTTCGGGGTCTAATCCCGCACAGCCGTGACCCTGCGCGGGGATCAACAGTTCGGGGCAAGTGCATACAAATTAAAGTTGGGACAGACAACCTTTAACGTAAGAAAATATCACGCTGTGCTAATCATGTTAATTATGAGGTTGCTATAACGAGCAAGATAGCAAGTCAGGCAAGTTCCCTTAGTCCGACACTTGTCAATATCCGAACAGCATCGGCATAATTTTAAACGCTGCCATTTACCAGTAAGATAAAACGCATCAACGTATTGTTGTGTCCCTGATAGATCGTCTCCACACAAATAAATCAAATATACTCATATGGTCCGACTGTGTCAACGATTCTGTCATTTGTAATTTCGTAACTCAGTATGCTGCGATCTTACGATGCCCGTTCGTCGGATATTTAACATACCGGTAGCTCGACAACCGAGCGGCGCTGCGTTACTCCAGCTCCGCAAAACCCGGCCAGATGCAGACGACAAAAACCTCGAATTGGCCCTTTGGGAAGCACCTAAAACACATTTCAGAAGGTTTACGTAGCGAGACATGTTGACTCTGCTTCTCAAGTAGCCTGACCTACTCAGTAACAGCGTGCGACTGTACAATCGTGCGACTGCGACCCTTCCAAGGCGCTAGGTAATGACGTAATCAAGGTGACCGGCGAGATGCCTGTAAAGAACCGCAGAAAAATAAGTCTTAATAATAGTACGAAATTTGCGTGTGTTTCGCGTAGTTAAAATAACTTCTTAAGTTCAAATGTTCTCTAAACCCTTGCGCCTCGAGGAATCCGTCTTTCCGTATTTCGTTTTGCCCTTAACACGATAAAGGTCCCTCAGTGTCCTCAAGGTCAACGAACGCACGCGACGGTGCTCCTAACCCTGGTTAAATCTAGAGGTTATAACGGGGACGTTTAAGTAGTGACTTGGCAAATTTCGTATTTAAGGAGTATTTTCTCAGTTATAAAACATCTCAGAATTGAGTACATACAAAAGCTGATTAAATATTCTCTTAGTTCTACACAAACTGATGGCCACAGAAATTTTAATGTTTCACTTCCACTCCGGAAACCCATCATTTTATCCCTCGTTCCCCACAAAAGAAACAACCACAAAATGTCTGTTGCACACAGTTTATTTAACAATATGGTATATAAGTAAGAAATGAATTATTTTAACCAGTTTTTACAGTGATTTCGTTCTTTTTCCTTATATTTATAGCATTTTAAACAACCTGCATGATTTCGAGAATGGTTGATCCTCGATTCAAGTTTTCTGTAAGTAGAACGAGGATTTTTTTCTCTATCCATTCAAATCAGCAGTCAAAACGGTGATCCCACTGCAGGCCAAGTTCAGGGATTAAGTCTTCTTTATGACAAATTTCAGCGATCAAAGGAGAAACAAAAAGCAACAATTTCTACACCTGCAAGACAAAATTCTTCTTCCAAGCCAGTAAGGTGTACACATTGGTTCAATGCAATGTATGTGTGTGTGTGTGTGTGTGTGTGTGTATGTGGGAACTGTCCGCCAGAGTGCATGAGTGGTTTGCTTGCGTGTTTGTGTGCGCGGAAGTGTGATTTTAAATGTGTGCAATCGTCTAATTCCTATCTATACAAATGAATACTTAAATCTCCCGCACAGACTCACAATGAGGAAAGGAAAGAGAGCTCCCCTGAAAGTGTGTCCTCTGGAGAAAAATCCGTACATCAGGATGCATCCGGCAGGACCCAGGGGGGAGAGAGAAGCGACCTGGCCTAATTTTCCCAGAAATTATTTTACATCCTCTCAACACAAAAAAATGCCTTAAGTTTGCAAAGGTACAAAATAAAAAGTAAGAATAATATAATGAAATATTTCATTTTGTAAAGTTTCATTTAAAAAAAAAAAAAAAGGCCCAAGAAACCATACCAGGACAAAAAAAAAGAAATCTTTCCTATCTGGTCAGAACCAAAAAATATATTCTTTGTGATTTAATTATTTTGTGTAGACAGCATTTTTTTTTTTATCCCTCCCCTTGTAGGAAGCAACAATAGCAGTCTCTCGGTAGGAAACCTTCATATTCCCTCGCACTGTTGACTTATTTTTTTCCATCTTCTTTTCTTTTTAAATTCCTTTAAACTTTTTACATGTCAGTACAAACGAGTCCCCGGGTAGAGGAGACGAGGCTGGGGGTGGGGGGGGGGGGGGGGGGGGGGGTAGAGGGGTGGGGTTGTGTTTGGCCTCCGAATGCTACAATCTTTCCACAAACTTCTCCAGTGTGTCCCCGGTGGTGTCCTCCACCATGCCCAAGTCAGTGGCGAGGCTGGCGCGGCCCGGCGTGCCCAGCTGTGGCAGCATGGCACTCTGTTCGGGGGTGCCCATGTGCCCCTGCTCCATGGAGTTGGGCATGGGCGCGGGCAGGCCGGCGTGGGGGTGCGGGTGGGGCAGCGGGTGGGGGCGGGGCGAGCCCGAGTGGGGGGAGGGCTGGGGCTGTATTCGGGGGGAGGGGCTGGAATGTGGCGGCTGTTGCGAGGGGGGGCAGGGCGACTGCACGGGGGCGGGGGAGCGCACCTGGTTGCCGAGCGAGTTGGCCAGCGGCTGGCCGGGCAGGTGCCCCCCCATGTGCGCCTGGGGGCTCATGGGCCCGGCCTGCGCCGGGGAGCCCATCTGCGGCTTCATCGCTGCCGCCTGCTGCTGCTGCTGCTGGAGCATGCGCTGGTGCAGCAGGTTCTGAGTCCCCTCCAGGCCCATCTGCGTCATGGGGGGCAGCTGACCCATGGGCCCGCCGCCACCACCGCCACCCTGCTGCTGCTGCTGCTGCTGCTGCTGCATGGCCATCTGCTGCTGCATGCGCAGCTGCGAGTAGCTGGCCGCCGGGCCCTGCGGCTGGGGGAACTGGCCATGCGCTTGCTGCATGGCGCCCTGCTGCTGCTGCTGCTGTTGTTGCTGCTGCTGCTGCTGCTGCAGGTGCAGGAGCTGGCGACGGTACATCTCCTGGAACTGCGGGTTGTGCTGCCTGAGCTGCCCCTGCGGGCCCATGCCGCCCATGCCCTGCGGCGGGGCCTGCTGCGGCTGCTGCTGCTGCGGGGGCATGCCGGGGCGCTGCGCCACGCCCGGCTGCATGGGGGCCATGCCCTGCAGGCCCGGCTGCATGCCCTGCGGGCCCTGCTGTGGCGGCTGGCCCTGCGCCTGGCCCTGGCTGGCCTGGTACCTGGCTGTCCGCTGCTTGATGAAGGCGGCCATGAGCTGCGGGTTGGCCTTCAGGATGTTGAGCACCTGCTGCTGCTGCTGCGGCGAGCTGGGCGACTTGAGCGTGCGCAGCAGGTCCTGCAGCGCCGTGGAGGCCATGCCCCCGGGCGCGGGGCCCCTGGGCGGGGTCTGCTGCCCGGGCCCCTGGGGCGGGACGGCGCCCTGCATCCGGGGGGGCTGCGCCATCATGGGCCGCTGCATGTGCTGGGCCTGCGGCCCCGGCGGCTGCTGCCCCCCCATCGCGGCCTGCTGGGGGGGGACCTGCTGCTGCGGAGGCTGCTGCTGCGGAGGCTGCTGGGGGGCCTGCATGGGCCCCTGGGGGCCCGGGGCCCACTGTCCGGGCGGCATGCCCTGCATGACCGTGGGCCCCCGGGCGCCCACCATCTGCATGGGGGCCTGCATGCGCGGGTGGCCCATGGCGTGCCCGTTGAGCCGGTAGTCCTGGTGCTGCTGCTGAGCCTGCGCCACTCGCTCGATGTGCAGCGCCACCTTCAGCGCAGCCAGGGGGGGCTGCGGCTGCCCCTGCTGCTGCCCGGGCGGGGGCAGGGGCGACTGCTGCTGGTGCAGGGGCGAGGACTGGGGGCCCGGCTTGCCCTGGGACGGGGGCGCGGGGGGCTGGCCGGGGCGCGGGCCGTTGGGGAAAGAGGGGGACATGACTGCGGCGGCAGCGGCGGCGTTGTTGGTGGGCGGGGCCTGCGGCAGCGGCTGGGGCTGGGGGGTCTGCGCCCCGCCCGGCTGCTGCCCCTGCTGCTGGTGGGAGGTGGGCGTGCCCGGCGCGGCCGGGGTGGGCGGGGACGGCAGGCTCTGGGCCACGCCCCGGCCCTGCATGGTGGCCATGCGGCGGCGCATCATCTGCGCCTGCTGCAGCCGGTGCTGCAGCTGCTGCTGCCGCAGCTTGTGCTTAATGTTGGGGCAGAAGGGCACGGGGCACTTGTTCTCCTGGCAGTGCTTGGCGTGGTAGCAGCAGAGCGCGATCAGCTGCTTGCAGACGGGGCAGCCGCCGTTGGTCTTGCGCTTGCAGCCCTTGGTGTGCTGCACCACGCGCTTCATCTTCTGGCAGGAGGCCAGCGAGCAGTTGGCGTTGCGGCACTGGCAGGCGTGCACCAGCGACTGGATGCAGCGCTGGATGCTGAGGCGCCGGCTCTCCTGCGGGCTCTTGGACGCCTCGGCCCCCTGGCTGTTGCTGTCGTCGTCGATGCCCAGCCCCCACTTCACCATCTGGTGCTCGTGGCCCTTAGTGTTGTAGCAGTTAATGCAGAGGTCAAAGTCCTGGAGGGGGGGTGGGGGGGGGGGGCAGAAATACGCACAGCGGTTAAAAGGCCATCGGAGGCTTTCATCATCGCCCCGTCTCCAGCTGTCTAGCTGCACGTCAGCGGCGTGCAGGAGCGCTAATGTAATTAGCAGCCGGGACACCTTCATGTCACACCACCACACCACAGTGTTCACGCTGCCCGTCAGGCTTTCAGGCGCGGGCAGAACGAGCGCATCGGGGCGCTCTGTTCATTTGGGTCCCCGTCGTTCAGTTTAGGACCCGGACGGCCGACTGAAACTCAGAGAGCGCTGTGCCTACCCAACGACAGCGCTGCAGCTCTACCAGCAGCCACTCAAACCGAATACCTGCCCACCTTCCATACTTACGAACCGAAGAGATAAAAATTCCCAAGCGGTAAGAATTTGGACCGGTCGATCTCGAAACCCAACTCCTCATGTGTCTCACCCCCCCGGCCCCGCCCCCCGTGCGTCTCACCCCCCCCGGCCCCCCCCCCCCCCCCGCGCGTCTCACCCCCCCGGCCCCGCCCCCCGCTCACCTCGCAGACGGTGCAATGCCAGCGCGTCTCCACGTGGTGCTTGCACTCGTTGCAGGTGTAGACGAAGCGGTCCTGGCCCTGGTTGTGCAGCTCCACCAGCATGCACATGGAGCTCCACTTGCACCGGCGCAGGGAGGAGAACTCCCAGTGCTTGTCCCGCGCCAGCGTCAGGAAGGCGTCCCGCCCGTCCATCAGGTCGCACGACAGCAGGGGGTCCGGGTCCATGATGGGCGGCAGCGTGTTGATCACCGGGCCCGAGTGCAGGTGGATCACGAAGAACACCTGGGGTGGGGAGCAGAACAGCGTTCACTCAGCGAACTGAACTGTGTTCTTGGCTAGAAATGGCTGTACAAAATAAGTACTGTATCTTATTGAACCTGTGTTTTGTAGTTGTCCATGACCATGAAATGCACTTTCCGTACGTCGCTTCAGATAAAAGCGTCCGCCAAATAAATGTAATGTAATGTAATGGAGCGAGGAGGGGGGGGGTTACTATAAACCATGAAACTCAGGTCTGACCACTTTAACTCAGGCTAATTCTGAACAGTAGGCTAACGGACCCATGTGCACCAGTCATGGGCTCATGTGGGCTTACTGTGCAAAAAAAATAGACAGGGAAGAACTGTTTGGTTTTGCTTTGCATGATCCCAAAAAAGGAGGGCTGCGAGTTTGAATCCTGTCAGGGAAAAGTGACCCGGCATACCACAGCGAGGCGCTTTACCTGACCGGCTTCAGTCGGTATCCGCCTGTGTGAAAGCGAGAGAAAGGCATAGAAAGGGAAAACATTGAAAAGGAGACGAGCCCCACCTCCTTGTGCTTCTCCATGGTGGCGTACAGCTTCTGGGACAGGTCGTTGGCCACGTTGGGCATGCCCGGCTTCTTCTTGTTGGCGCGGCTCAGGCTGCTCTTGTTCTTGTTGGTCTTCTTGTTGTTCTTCTTCTTGGCGTTCTTGCTGTCCGTCGGGGTCCCCTGGGGAGAGAACACCGCCGCGTCAGACGCAGATGCAGAGTCAGACGCAGACACAAGAGAGTCAAACACAGTCACACAGAGTCAGACACAGAGTCAAACGCAGACACACAGAGTCAAACACAGACACAGAGTCAAACACAGACACAGAGTCAAACGCAGACACACAGAGTCAGACGCAGTCAAACGCAGACGCACAGAGTCACACGCAGACACAGTCACACGCAGACGTGCAGACTCAAACGCAGACGCACAGACTCAAACGCAGACGCAGTCAAACACAGACGCACAGAGTCAAACACAGACGCACAGAGTCAAACACAGACACACAGAGTCATACGCAGACACACAGAGTCAGGCGCAGTCAAACGCAGACGCACAGAGTCAAACGCAGAGCGCTTAGAAGACGCTGAAGAGAACGTTTATGAACTGGCACACATGAGCCAGTGGTAAGGCAGGTCTGCCTCGCCCCTGAATCACTGCTGCTGAGAGGATGTGACTGACGGGTAACAGAGGAAACAGGTAAACACGGGAAGCAGTGCAAACCAGCAGCCAGAGAGCATCAGCACTGCACAGCCTACACAGTGATTAAGCAGGGGGGTCCAGCGTCTACAGACCCCAGGCTACAGACAGAGGAATTAACAGATCAGAGACAGGAGGTCTGTCTTCACTCTCTCCGCGTCCTCTCCCTCTCTCGCTCCCTCCCTCCCTCCCTCCCTCACCTCGGGGGTCTCGCAGGTGGCCGTGTTCTCCTCCTTCTTCCTCTCCTCTTCCTCCTGCTCCAGCTCCTTGATGCTCTCCTCCAGCACGTTGGGCCAGAAGTCTCCCTCGAAGTAGGGCAGCTCGTTGGCGCTGGTCAGCCGGTCCTCTGTGGCCTGCTTGAAGATGTCCTGCCGACACACAGACCAGCATTAACACAACACAAAGGCTATCTGGCTAAAAGCTTCCGACAAATGACAACGGTGTAATCACCAATGATCTTTCACAATGGACAGGGAGCTGGCCAGCTCACTAGCTATCAGCACAACCAAATGCTGAACTTGATTAGTGTTTTTGGGGGAATTTCCCATGACTCTTCAAGAGGAACACTGTCCCTGCTACTCAGAGATAAAAATGCGTGTGTGGGCTCGGGAAGGATGGGGCCCGTTAGGGGGGCTGGTAGGGGACCCGTAGAGGCCAGTAGGGGGCCCACAGGGACCCACCTTGTAGTCGTGCAGAATCCTCTCAGCGAAGGCCTTGTCCAGCATCTTCCTGTACCACTCCTGCAGGCGCTTGGGTTTGGGGATCTTCTGGTCGATGGGGTGACAGTGGAAGATGTAGTCGTCCCCCTCGCTGGGGGGGCAGGCCCAAATGTGACCTGTCACGTACCTGGGGAGACGCACACAGACACAAGGAAAATAACACCGCGTGACCGGTCTGCTCCGACAGGTTACCACGACGCTCTGTATCCATGATTTTAGCACAAAGTAATGCAGAAAAGCATTTGCATTCAAATAAAAAACAAAAAGTCATGATTTTTAAAAAAATGTTTCATTTGTGACAATCCTAGTGATACATAATCAAAAAGACCAACCGACTGGCTGGATTTGCTTCACACAGATTTGTGTGGGATTTGTGTGGGATGTGTGTGCGCGCGTGCGTGCGTGCATGTGTGTGTGCATGTGTGAGATGTGTGGGATGTGTGTGTGCGCGCGTGTGTGTGTGTGTGTGTGTGTGCATGTGTGAGATGTGTGGGATGTGTGTGTGCGCGCGTGTGTGCGTGCACGTGTGTGTGTGCCTCTCCAAGCCTGGCGGCTGTGGCTGAACACCCCAGCTGGGCAGGGGCAGGTGTGATGTCAGCGGCGGTGGGACCTACCCCAGCTTCTTCACGTACTCCAGGTAGCCAATCAGGATCTCGTGGTAGACGGCGGTGCGCAGCAGGCGCGGCCTGAAGAAGTGGATGCTGTCCAGGTAGGAGATGTACACCCGCCTGGGGGGGGGGGAGGAACGGGGGGGTGGGGACACGCGTTAGGGGGGGCGGGGACGCGCTCGCGTCGCCGGGGGCTACGGCGGCGGTTCTGACACGACGGCGGGGGCGGCGGCGGCGGCTCGCTCACCTGGTGTTGGGGAAGGGGCACTCGGAGCCGTACTCCTGCACGTGCATCCCGAAGAAGCAGACGTCCACGCCGTCGATCTCCTCAAACGCAAAAAGTGCTTTGGTTCTGTACGGGAAGGACTCCGACATCTCGCCTGTGTCCACAAACCTGCCGCGGGGGGGGGGGGGGGGGACAGAGAGGGGGAGAGAGGAGGGGGGAGAGAAAGAGAAAGGGGGAGAGCAAAAGAGAGGAGATGGAGAAGAGAAAAAGAAACCGAGAGAAACAGGTGAAGCCTTGTTCAGCACCCATGAACAGACAAGGTCAATACAGTCCCGACAAAAATTTAATCGATAAATTTTCGATTAAAATTCCCAATCCCAGCCGTTACCCCCCACCCTGGCATTGCTCTCTGTCAGAGGGGCCTGGCTTTTAATCCAGAATCCTCCGTCCCTGTAAATCACAGCTGGGTATGGGACAGGCACAGGTCTCAGAAACTCAGTTTAGGGCACCCTCTCCATTCAAGGCCAGCCGGATTTTCTGTCTCCTTCCAACTACTGCTCTCAAATTAGCCCGAGTGTGGGACAGAGAGGAGGCCTCAGGAAAGGTGCAAGTTTGTAGGTGATGTAATGAGAGCAGATGAAGTTACAAGAGCAGAACGGGTGATGTCATGACAGCAGGTGCAGCGCAGGCAGCTGCGCAGGTGTGCAGGTGTGCAGTCAGACAGCTCCTCACCTGGATTTCATGCCCGGCTTGACTTCCACAGTTTTGTCGGAGCTGGCCACCACTCGCACAAAGACCTCCCCGGCCTCCAGATGGTTCTGCCTCTTCAAGTACTTATTCACCCGGTCCTCTATGTACATGCCCAGCCTGGTGGTGGGAAGCCCTGTCACACGCACACGAGCACGCACACACACACACACACACACACCCGCGCACACGCGCACACACACACATACATACACACACACGCACACGAGCACGCACACACACACACACACACACACACACACACACGCACACGCACACACACACACGCGCACACGCACACGAGCACGCACACGCGCACGCACACACACACACACACACGCACACGAGCACGCACACACACACACACACACACACACACACACACACACGCACGCACACACACACGCACACGAGCACGCACACACACACACACACACACACACACGCGCACGCACACGCACACACACACACGCGCACACGCACACGAGCACGCACACGCACACACACACACACACGCGCACATGCACACACACAGACAGACACAGACACACACACACGCACATCAGAGCAGGCCTAGCACCAGGTTTTTACACCTCTGTTTCAGTTCCTTTTGGCCCTATCAAAGCACTTTGTTACAAATGCACAACTGTAGCACAAACGAGCTAAATAAAAAAACAACAGTGAGTTCAAGACTGCTTTACATTACACTTCAGGCATTTATCAGACACTCTTATCCAGAACAACTTGCACAGCTTACATTTTTGTATTTTTTTTTTTTAAACATGTATTCCCTTTATACAGCTGGACATTTTTTACAGAAGCAATTCAGAATATGCGCCTTGCGGACACAGCATCAGCCCCCCCACCTGGGAATCAAACCAGCAACCTCTGGGTAGCGAGCCCAGTTCCCAAACTGTGACACAGCGCAGAAGAGGCAGGACAGAAGGCCCTAAAACCACTTACTTTTGGCAGCGAATTTGTTTTCCTTCCGCGTTTTGCCAGACTTCTTCAGACAGTTATTGCAGATGAAGCTGATGGAGGATAATAAAAGAGCAGATTATACTTCATTTACACACACACACACACGCGTACATTTACACACACTCTTATCAGCCACTCAGTCCGGTGATAAAGCAGCGTCTGTCCGCGCTCACCCTGCTGGCCAGATGACGTCGTAATGCAGCACGCAGATCTGATGCATCTTGCGTCCGCAGTCTTTACATTCAACGAACCTGGAATGAGAGGAGACACGGGGTCAGACCGGACCGGACCGGACCGGACCCACAGCAGCGTGCAGGGCGGGGCTGAGGCGCGGCGCTCCACCGCTCGGCACCATGTCTGAAGCCGTGTTTCTGAGCCGGAAAAAATGCTAACCATACACCATCTCTGGCGAACGATTCTACTTCGCTTATGCGATTCTCTTACACGTATGTGACTCTGCTACATGTATGTGACTCTGTTACATGTATGTGACTCTGCTACACGTATGTGACTCTGCTACACGTATGTGACTCTGCTACATGTATGTGACTCTGCTACATGTATGTGACTCTGCTACATGTATGTGATCTGCTACACGTATGTGACTCTGCTACATGTATGTGACTCTGCTACATGTATGTGACTCTATTACATGTATGTGACTATTACATGTATGTGACTCTGCTACATGTATGTGACTCTGCTACACGTATGTGACTCTGTTACACGTATGTGACTCTGCTACACGTATGTGACTCTGTTACACGTATGTGACTCTGCTACACGTATGTGACTCTGCTACATGTATGTGACTATTACATGTATGTGACTCTATTACATGTATGTGACTCTGCTACACATGTGACTCTGCTACATGTATGTGACTCTGCTACATGTATGTGACTCTGTTACATGTATGTGACTCTGCTACACGTATGTGACTCTGTTACATGTATGTGACTCTGCTACACGTGTGTGACTCTGCCACGCGTATAAAATTCTGCTTTGTGTTTGCGGCTCTGCGACCTGTATGCCAGTGCGTTATGGGCCACACACAGGAGCTGTGCTGGAAGCAGCAGTGCACTGACAGCAGGTGGCGCTGTTTCACATAAGCATGGAGGTGCTGGCAGCGCTACCTGTCCACCCTGCCACGGCGGGGGCCAGCGCTGTGACACACACCATTCAGGGCAGAGATGAGCGGGGGGGGCATCAGGGGGGCGGATACTTACGGCTCTGGGTCCAGCATGTCGTTTTTCTTCTTTTCAAACTGGTCTTTCGATATCATACTGGGGAGGGAGGCGGGCAGGGAGAAATGCAGAGAGAGATGGAGAAAGGGAGAGTGAGATGGAGAAAGGGAGAGAGAGATGGAGAAATGCAGAGAGAGGTGGAGAAAGGGAGAGAGAGATGGAGAAATTCAGAGAGAGGTGGAGAAAGGGAGAGAGAGATGGGGCAGGCAGATTGACAGAAGAGATGTCAGTACATTTTAAGCTGATTTGTCACACCCAGAACCCCATATCATGGGTAAACAGCCCGAACTACAATACACTTCTACACATTCTGTAAAAATACTACACCCAAAGCAGCAGGGCACAGCAAGTCAGAGCACAGAAAACCCAAAACTACACTGTAGAACATCACAGGCTCAACAGGGTCTAATACAGAGCATGAGCCTGAATCCATGCTTGAAAACTACACAGCATGCGATTGGATGAGACCGAACACTTACGTCTGCGATTGGGCGGGGTCGTCGCCCAGGGTGACGCGGTCGCCCTGGATCTCGTTGAAGCATTTTTCACAGAAGTGATACCTGGAGGGGGGGGGGGGGGAGAAGACAGGCCTCAGAGTGAGTCAGATCAAAGACACGGGGCTGAGAGGATGCGGGGGGAGGGGGGTACTGGTCATGGGAGATAGGGATTGCAGCCCACCACACCTCCACCCCCATCCTCACCCTCACATAGTTGAGGGTCTCATAACCCTGCTGCAATCCTACCTCCAACTGTAACCCTCTCTGCTTTCTCCCTGCCTGAATGAGTAAAATAAAACGTTTTTAACGGACGGACTGTCTGCTAAATAAGACGGGAGGAGAGGGGGTGAGACGTAACCGTGCCAGAGTGAGGGCACAGCACTCCACAGACCTGCGTTCAGCTCTCCCTCATGCCACATTAAAATCATTCTCTCCGCCTGGCCCCCTTAGCTACGGTACAAATACACAAACGCTGCCAAGCCTCTTCCTTCTGACACCGTTCGATGTGCGTTACTGCCAAAAATGATAATCTGTATACTATTACACAAGCAAGAATCCACGTCTAATGCAAAAATCCCACTACTTGTTGAGAACGTAATTAAGGATCTCTATTTCCTAAAGCAGATAATCTACGTGCCATGGCAACAAAGCCGGTCATCTCAGTTCTTAATCTGAGATGTTACAATATGCAAACAAACCAATGAGAATTCACAATATTTGAACTGATGCAACTACAGCGCTGAAGGACAGAAAGTACCCTGCAGTAGCACGATGCAGACAGCAGGGGGAGCAGAGGAGCACAATAAGAAAACGGTCATTTTGTAGAAAAATGCCATATTTCGTTCTCGCGCTGCACAAGCACAACAGAGCAGTGTCTCATTACAGAGCTGGGTGTGGGGAGGAGTTAAGATGGATTCCCCACCTTCTGCATTACACCGAGCTCCCGGGGGCTGCTCGTTAGAATCAAAGCAGGCTGAGGAAGCACACGCCGCCGCGTACGCCAGAGCGCTACACCGCCGTGTACGCCACAGAGCGCTACGCCACAGAGCGCTACGCTACAGAGCGTACACCACAGAGCGCTACGCCACAGAGCGCTACGCCACAGAGCGCTACACCGCCGTGTACGCCACAGAGCGCTACGCCACAGAGCGCTACGCTACAGAGCGTACATCACAGAGCGCTACGCCACAGAGCGCTACGGCGCCGTGTACGCTACAGAGCGTACACCACAGAGCGCTACGCCACAGAGCGCTACACCGCGTACGCCACAGAGCGCTACGCCACAGAGCGCTACGCTACAGAGCGTACACCACAGAGCGCTACGCCACAGAGCGCTACGGCGCCGTGTACGCCACAGAGCGCTACGCTACAGAGCGCTACGCCACAGAGCGCTACGCTACAGAGCGCTACGCCACAGAGCGCTACGCTACAGAGCGCTACGCCGTGTACGCCACAGAGCGTCTACCAGTGTACCCCCACCCTCAGGGACAGAACCTGTCTCATCTACGCTTTTAAAAGTATATTTATCTTTTTTACTTATTTTGCTGAAACTACAGGTAAAAAATAACTTCTGCGTACACCATAACTGACTGACTGGTCAACAGGTTCTTTTTTTGTTTTTTTTTAGGGGATGTCTGCCCTCCTTATGTGTACCCTGACTTTATTCCCACGGGGGACAGCAGAGAGGGGTACAGAGAGAGAGGAGGAGTAACAGAAGAGGAAGAGCCGTGCTGGGGCATGGAGCCCAGGCCACGCGGGAGAGATTTCGTGTGGGTTTCGCGTGAGATTTGGCCGCCCTGCCAGCCGCCCTGAGAAAACCCCGCCAGCGAGCGACTGACAGTGAATCAGATTAAGACACGCCCCCCCCCCCCACACCCGCCCAATTCCCTCCCCACAGAGCCCCGCCCTCTTACCTGTTCTGGTAGCTGTAGTAGGTGCCGTCCCGGGATATGGTGCACAGCTGTTTCCCGTAGCAACAGAGCGTCTGAGGGGAGAACTCGTACTGCGGAAACGGGGAGGCAAAGAGGCACCGTTCTCAGTCCCACTGACGCCCTGTTTACAGCTCGCACCGTTCTCAGTCCCAATTAACACCCTGTTTACAGCTCGCACCGTTCTCAGTCCCAATTAACACCCTGTTTACAGCTCCCCAACACTGCTGCTAGCACAGCCCGGCTAACACTGAACCCTCTCACAACGTTGCCTGTGAGACACGGTCGCGGTCCTAATTGCTGAAATTCCCTCCGGCTGCCGACCGAAACCCGTTTACGGAAAAAAAACCGGGAACTCTGAGCAAAACCGAAGCAAAAACAGCGAGCGTAAAAACCTTCCCTGCACTAACCAGCTCGAGGGGGAGAACGACGGAAGAGCACATTCTCAGCGCTCTTTACTGATCGACAGATCTGGCTGCAGCGAAAAGCGCAGCGCACAGGCTGGCCCGGGACCAGGCCTGAAAACCCCTCGCTCAGAAGACACGGCTGCGGGAAAACCCAGAGAAAGCACACGAGCGCTCTGACATGGAATGGAAAGTACAGCGTTACTGGAAAAGTGCAACTGACGCGCTCCAGACTCCAGTGACCACGCAGACAAGAGCTCAGCCGAGGTTTCTGCAGATCAAAGACAAGCCAGCTCAAACTTTCGCTTTCATCTGTCAGAATCCCTATCTGACGGTGCTTTTAAAGTTAGAATACACTTGGTTCTCCACTGCAGAAAATGAGATGATAAACTATAAACGATAAACGATAAAAAATAGTTTGGCATTAAAAACTGGGGAGAAAAGGGGGGAGGGGGAGTAAAATGAGCCAAACTGATCCTCACCTTCCTGCCGCAGCAGTACCCCAGGCCCTGCATGACGGGGTCGATCTCCTGCTCGAACACCTCGGCCAGCTTGGAGCAGTACTTGTAGACGCGGGAGGTCTTGCGGTTGTACAGCCAGGCGTTGTTGAACATGAGCCAGATGTCGTCCACGTACTGCCAGGGCTCCTGGTACTGGCCCGTGTCCAGCTTGCGCTTGATGGTGGACAGGTCCATGGGGTTCCTCACTATGTCGAAGTAGTCCTGGAGCACACAGGAGAGGGACTCTGAGCCACAGCACTCTGAGTGAGCCGGCGAGCGAATCAACGAGCGAGTGAGTTACTGAATGAGCTGGTGATTGAGTGAGTTGGTGGGTGATTCAGTGAGTGAATGAGTTGGAGATCGAATGAGTGAAGCAGTGATCGAGTGAGCTGGTGAGTGAATTATTTGGAGAGTGAGTGAGTGAGTGAAGCAGTGATTCAGCGAGTTGGCGAGTGATACAGTGAGTCAGTCAGTGAGGGAGAGCAGAGGGAGAGCAGTGATTCAGTGAGTCAGTCAGTAAGGGAGAGCAGAGGGAGAGCAGTGATTCAGTGAGTCAGTCAGTAAGGGAGAGCAGAGGGAGAGCAGTGATTCAGTGAGTCAGTCAGTAAGGGAGAGCAGAGGGAGAGCAGTGATTCAGCGAGTCAGTCAGTAAGGGAGAGCAGAGGGAGAGCAGTGATTCAGTGAGTCAGTCAGTAAGGGAGAGCAGAGGGAGAGCAGTGATTCAGTGAGTCAGTCAGTGAGGGAGAGCAGAGGGAGAGCAGTGATTCAGTGAGTCAGTCAGTAAGGGAGAGCAGAGGGAGAGCAGTGATACAGTGAGTCAGTCAGTGAGGGAGAGCAGAGGGAGAGCAGTGATTCAGTGAGTCAGTCAGTAAGGGAGAGCAGAGGGAGAGCAGTGATTCAGTGAGTCAGTCAGTAAGGGAGAGCAGAGGGAGAGCAGTGATTCAGTGAGTCAGTCAGTAAGGGAGAGCAGAGGGAGAGCAGTGATACAGTGAGTCAGTCAGTAAGGGAGAGCAGAGGGAGAGCAGTCCCCAGCTGGCATGGAAAGCCACAGAGAGCAGCTCTCAGGCTCTCAGCTGGCTGACCCCTGACCCCTGACCCCAAACCCGAACCCGGGCGCAGGGCACTCACCGGGATGCCCAGGAGCATGGGGTCCACGGGCTGGCGGAAGGGCAGAGACTCGGGGTCCTGGCGGTACAGCGCCTCCAGCGTGGGCATCAGGGCCTGCCGCAGCTCCTCGGGCTTAAAGACTGCGGGGACCAGAAGGGGGCGCCGGTGAGTCGGCACGCAGGGGGAACGGTATGGGGGAAGGGGGCGGGGGGGTGTAAAGCGCGCTCTTACTCTTCCTGCGGGGCTGGGAAGGCGAGGCGGACGCGCCCGTGCCGTTGGTCCCGCCCTCCTCCTCCTCTTTAGGCTCCACCTTAATTTCCGGCTTCTTCTCCTCCACCTCCATTGGCTCCTGCTTTGGCTCCGCCCCCTCTGGCTCCTCCTTCTTCGCTGCCAGCGGCCTTGAATCGTCTTCATGCTGGGGGGGGGGGAGACAGGTAGTACGGTCAGTGAATAATCTAAATTAGCAGTGCCCCGCCATCCCAGGCTTGTGTTTAAACTCCTGGTTAGATCTGCTTTGGATTTCACGCCAACCCTAACAGAGCAGCTAGAGGTCCCCTGTCCTGCAGGTGGGGGACGCACCTCTGTTTTGGGTTCCACCTTGCCGGAATGGAAGTCGTGATCGTCGCCCCGGGGGTCCGGCTTGGCGTCGGGGAGGTCGGGCAGGGCCTGCTGGGAGTGCACCTCCGCCACCGACGCGGGGGTGGGCACGCGGTTGTCTATGCTGGCCGCCGCCTGGGAGAGCTGGGGGCGGGACAGAGAGAGAGAGATGGACATTCGTCACAGGCTAATCAAAAAACCCGAGCGTGAGACGAGAAGAAGAAGAATCCGCCCCCGGAGCTCGTGGAGCAGTGAAGACAGCGTCAGGCCTACAGGAGCTCAGCTACACTCTGAGGGGACCTTGAGTGTAACAAATATGGGGGCAGGTCCTGACTCACGTTCCCCGAGTTAGGCAATCAAACCCTCCCACCTCGCACAGAGGCTCTGACTGAGCTGAGCGCTACAGCAGCAGGACTCCTGCAGTGCTACAGGACTGACGGGCTGTACAGCAGCAGGACTGGAACAGGTACAGACACACAGGGGAGTGTGTGAGGAGTGTGTGAATGACGGGGAACTGCGACGGGTAACGAGAGCAGAGAGCGGCTTCACAAACGCCTGTGAGCCCCGCAGCTGCCGCGAGCTGTCAATCATCCCCCGAGGAGGGGCAAACCACCAGGTCGTTAGCGGTGCGCTATGGCTAGCGTCCTGATGGTCTGATCCAGTCCTTATTAGAGTGGCTGGAGAAGCCGCTCTCTGCCTCAGTCAATACGGGGAGGAAGGGGGGGGGGGGAGCGGAATCTCACCGGGGTGGTGGGGGCCGGCGGCTGCACCGAGGTGGGCTGCGTCAGCTGGAGGGCGGGGTCCGGGGGGGGCTGCAGGGGGGTGTGAGGCCGAGAGGGGGTGCGGCCGGGCGGGGTGGCCATGGCCTGGGCGGGGCCGGGCACAGAGGCCGGCCCCCCGGAGGAGGGCGGGGCTGAGGGCGGGGCGGGGAGCTGGTGCTGCTGCAGGTTAGGGGCGGAGGCGGGCGGCGGGGGCGGAGGTGTGGAGCGGAGGGGTGGCTGGGCGGCCGGGCCGCAGGACAGCTGGGAACCCATGGAGCCCAGAGCGTTGAGGGGGAGGGAAGCGTTCTGCTGCTGCTGCTGCTGCTGCTGCGGGAGAGAACACACACGGCACGGCGTCAACGCCCGCCACACACCCCAACACGCCTGCTACAAGCCCCCAACACGCCCGTCACACACCCCAACACGCCCGTCACACACCCAAACACGCCCCCAACACGCCCCAACACGCCCGTCACACAGCCCCAACACGCCCCACACACACACCCGTCACACACCCCCAACACGCCCCACACACACACCCGTCACACAGCCCAACACGCCCGTCACACGCCCGTCACACGCCCCACACACACCCCCAACACGCCCGCTACAAGCCCCCAACACGCCCGTCACACAGTCCCAACACACCCGCTACAAGCCCCCAACACGCCCGTCACACACCCCAACACACCCCAACACGCCCGTCACACACCCCCAACACACCCCCAACACGCCCATCACACACCCCAACACGCCCGTCACACACCCCAACACGCCCGTCACACACCCCCAACACGCCCGCCACACGCCCCACACACACACCCGTCACACATCGCCAACACGCCCGCCACACGCCCGCCACACTCCCCCAACACGCCCCACACACACACCCATCACCCCACCCCTGTCTCCACCCCCTACTCACCTGAGTGACAGCAGCCTGAGCGGCCGGCTGTCCCAGGACCATGTTGACATTCACCCCCCCGCTGGACGCGGGGAACTGGGTCTGGGCCATGAACTGGGCCTGGCTGGCCGTCTGGCCCACCATGCTGCCCGCGTGGTTTCCCATCATGCCTTGAGCCTGGGGCATCCTGGAGGGGGACATCCCCATCTATGCAAAAAAATAAAAAACACACAAGATGAAGGACAGAAGAAAGTGACGTGAGCAACCTGCTCTTTCACCCACAACCTCTCCTTCCGTCACACTGAAACCTGACTGGGCAGAACTGCCTCAGCGCCATCGCTACCAAACAAAAACAAAAACCCCGATTCCCCTTTCTGCTCCCCAACGCTCAGACTGCGACCCTGTGTGAGGGAGCACTGGCACAGAGAGAGAGGGGGGGGGGGGGCTGGAAACGGGCGCAGGGTAGAAAACGGAAGAATCCATTTCTCCAGAGACGGGGGGGGGGAATTACCGCTGGAACGGAGCCCATGTTCATCTGTGGGGCGTGGTTCATGGGGGACGCAGCACGGGACCCCATGGGTGCCTGGGACATCTGCACGTTCTGCATCGCCATGGGGCTGAACTGGTTTATCCCTGAGAGAGAGAGAGAGAGAGAGAGAGAGAGAGAGAGAGAGAGAGAGAGAGGGGGGGGGGAGACAGACACACACACACACAATTAGCATCTGGTTAGGGAAGCTCCAGACACGCTAATTGAATTACGCATTTGTGAGTCAGCAGAGACCAGCGCTGTCTAAATTAGCGTCGCCGTCCCTTTAACTGAGAGGTGGCGGCCAGACGAAGTAAGATTCCATCGCTCAGTCCAGTCAGTTAAGCTACTGCAATCGAGCACTGAACCCGATAAAATGAAGACGAACGCTTCGGCCAAAATCGCCACAGTCATTTCTGTAGTTTAGCATGAAGTAACACACACAGCATTCGCTCCATGAATGCGTTAAAAATAAGTGTGTAAATAATAAATGTGGCCTCCGCAGACACGCCATTAGGCTAGCAGGGCTCTCCGAGCCGGTCCGTGAGGACATGCACAAAAGCGAGAAGCGCAGGCGACTGCAGAGTTTGAGAAGGTGGATGCGATGAAAGCAGGGGGAGGAGCCTAATGCGCGGCTGATGATGTAAAAGGCGCTGAGGACAGCCGATAGGTCAGTGAGGGGAGGAGGAGGTACCTTGAGAAACCTGCACGCGATTCATGATCTGATTCGGCACATTGGGCATAGGCACAGGTCCATCTGAGAGGAACAGGAGGAAGGGGGGGGGGGGGGCAGAGAGGGGTAGCGAGGGGGGAAGGGGTAACAAGATCAGAATCAGCCCTGGGACGTTTCGGGGAAAAGCACAGAAACAGGCATTTCCCCCCACGGTGTCTGAGAAACCCAAAAAACACACAGACCATGCAGCTCCTCACAGTTACAGGACTCATCAGCATTAAGTGTGTGGGCAGGCCTCCTGGGGGGGGGGGGGGGCGAGGTCAGGACGTGCACTTCGGCAGAACTGCGCAGAAGAACGGCCTCTCCGCAGGCAGCGCATTACAAAAGCCCCGGCCTGACTGGAAACAGAGCTTAAAGGCCCGCAGACAGCCCCAGTGTAGGGCAGTGGTGAGAGTGTTTGGGGGGGGGGGGGGCACTCACTGGGCGGTCTCCCTGCCGGCGCGGGCCCCAGGGCGTTGGGCTGGGGGAGGACAGGCTGCGGCGCTCCGGTGGGGGCCATGGGGGGCTGCTTCTGGAGCCTCGACCTCCGCTTCTCCTCCAGCTCCTTCTGGATTTTGTAGATCTTCTCCGCCAGGAAGTGGTAGTACTCGTCCTGCGGGGGGAAGGGGGGGGGGGGGCACAGGGTGTCAGGCGGGGATGGACGGGGTGGGACGGGACGGGACAGGGTGGAACAGTACGGGCGGGGCGGGGTGGAAAGGTGTGGGCAGGGCAGGGCAAGGCAGGGACAAACGGGGTGGGGCAGGACAGGGTGGGACGGTACAGGCAGGGCGGGGCGGGGCGGGGACGGATAGGGAGGAGCAGAGCGGGCGGGGCGGGGAGGGGCGGGGCGGGGACGTACCCTGCTGTTGGCGGACTCGTACATGTCTCCCTCCACCTTGCGGGCGTAGGCCACCAGGTTCTCCATCCGCCGGTCCTTCAGGGCAGCCGGGTCCGGGGTGGGGAAGATGGCCTGCACACTGCAGGGAGGAGGAGAGGGGAGGACGAAAGAGAGGAGGGAGAAAGAGAAGAGGGTGATTGGGAGAGAGGAGAGAGGTTAGACAGCAGAGGGAGATCAGGGTGAAGGAAAGAGATGGAATAGAGGAAGGAGGGATCAGGAGGAAAGAGAGAGAGAGAAGATTAATGGCTCCGCCCTCTGGGTCAGCTGGCTGCTGAGTGACAGGAGAGGGGCGTGGCTCCGCTGGGACTCACAGTTTGTGCACCAGGTGGTTGCGCAGGTCCTGAGTGACGTGTTCGTGCCACGACTTCCTGGCGCTGGCGGCGGACAGCGGGGCGGCGGTGGGCAGGTTGCCCATGGAGCCGGCGCCAGGCCCGTCCGACATCAGCTGGCTGCGGGCAGAACCAAAACCGACCCGGTTAGAGAGAGAGAGAGAGAGCACACATGTCCTCCAGCCATTCACAACTCCAGCAGAACGACCAGCACAGAAACTCTAACTCCCATAATGCAATGGGAACTTCACATGCCCCATTGCCTGTTCTCATTCACAGCACAGGGCGGGGCAGGAGGCGGGACTCACTTGGCGTTGAGCGAGGGAGGGAGGGAAGAGTCGGAGTGCATGTTGGCCTGATCTGATGAGGCCCCGCCCATCGCCCCGCCTCCCATGTTCATCTGGTTAGCGCCTGTGTGGGGGAGACGGCAAAGCTCAGGCCTGGACCGCAGGACACACGCACGCACGCACGCACGCACACACACACACACACACGCATGCATGCACACATGCACGCACACACACACACACACACGCATGCATGCACACACACACACACACACACACACGCATGCAAGCACACACACACACACGCATGCATGCAAGCACACACACACACACACGCACACACGCATGCAAGTACACACACACACACGCATGCAAGCACACACACACACACACACACGCATGCAAGCGCACACACACCCACACACGCATGCAAGCACACACATACACACGTATGCAAGCACACGCATGCATGCAAGCACACACACACACACACAAGCGCACACACGCACACACACGCATGCAAACACACACACACACGCAACAAGCACACACACACATGCAACAAGCACACACACACACACGCATGCAAGCGCACACACACGCACACACGCATGCAAACACACACACACACATGCAACAAGCACACACACACATGCAACAAGCACACACACACGCACACGCATGCAAGCACACACACACACACACACACAAGCACACATGTACACACGCAGGCAAGCATACACGCACACGCATGCAAGCGCACACACACACACAAACACACACACATGTGCAAGCACCACGTACACACGCATGCAAGCACACACGCACACATGCATGCATGCACACACGCACACATGCATGCATGCAAGCACACACAAAATCAAAAGAGTCAAAGAAACTAAATTTTCACAAGACAAAAAAGTTGATCCCAAACAAACAGCAAGGAATATTATCATATGTATGTTACAAAAATGTCTTATGTGCGTATTATACATTTGTGGAGAAAAGAGTGTGTGTTATCTAATGTAAGGAGGGCGCTTGTGTGCGTGCATGCGTATTTGTGTGTGTTTATGTGCGTGTGTGTTTGTGTGCGCGTGTAAGTGTGTGTGTGTGTGTGTGTGTGTGTGTCTCAGCCCTCACCGAGCGCATTGATGGAGCGCAGCTGGTGCTGGTGGGGTGTCTGCGCAGTCTGCTGTCCGGGGCCCTGCTGCGGCTGCGTCTGCGCAGACGGCTGGTTGCCGTAGGGCAGGCCCAGCGCGGCGTAGGCCCTCTGCATGGAGCTGGGGTCGATGGGCGTGGCGCTGCTGATGGTGGGCGTGGTCTGCTGACCCGCACCCACCTGACCAATGGAGTTCTGCAGCCCGGCACTGGGGGAGCTCAGCATGGCTGCCAATCACAGACGAGAGAGGGAGAGAGTTACACACAGGAACGCGTGCGTACGCACACACGGACACGGCCACGAACACACACACATACAGACGAACACACACACACACACAGACGAACACACACATACACAGACAAACAGTGTACATGTAAGAAAACAGAATTGTAACTCCGTGAGACTGTCCAGAACATAAGAATGACTCCTACATGAATATTTTACAAAATAAATTAAAAAATAAAAATTATTTAATTAAAATTTTAAAAAATAAGGGGAAAAACATATGATCATATGAGGATGAAGCATTCGGTTAAATTTCCGGGCCTTTGGAGCCAAAATCTCAAAAAGTAGAAGTACTCCTGCACTGCTGCCTCTGCCGACAGGGCTGAGAGACTCTGAGCAGAACTGAGAGCCTGCTCTTCTGCAGCAGGGGATTTAAACGAGTCACTGTCTAACCAGCCAATCGGGCGGCCGGACCGGGCGGGGCCCCGCCCCCTCAGCGCGCGGAGCCTCGGAGCCACGCCCCCCAGGCTCTCAGATGTCCGGCCCTGTCGGAATCCGCTCGGCCCCTCGCGACTCGCAGCCAGGTCAGTACCGCGCTTGGCCTGCAGGTGGCGCCTCTCGCTCCGCTCAGCCGAGCGCGGAGCTCGCCGCGCCGTCAGGCCCGCTGGGAGCAGCAGCTGGGAGCGCTCATCTCGTTAGCGGACCGTTCGGAGAATTCCAAAAAATTATCATAAATAAAGCCCTGTGTGATGCATCAGCTTCAGGGCCGGAGTGAAGGGCGGGGGGGGGGGGAACTGAAGCAGAGCAGGCAGCTCATTGTAAAGGGGCGCGAAGGTTCCCATGTCACTGCTGTTAAGCCCTGTTACACCCCCAACCCAACAGGCTGCCGCAGGCTCCTCTGGCTCGGGCGTCGGGCCTGGATGTGGCCGCCAGACCCACGGGACAGGCCCAGAGAGGGCTGCAGCCAGGCCGTCAGACTGCGCTAAAGCCAGCCGTCAGGACCAGCTGGACAGGAACAGCCCTCCTCTGGTCCTATGGCCAGAATTCAACCTACATTTGACCTTAACTGTGGCTAACAGAAGAAACACTTTGTTTCACCAGTTCAGCAAATGGCTAAAGCTAACTCACCTCACTTTGCTCAAACTGAGTTAAACACGTCCATTCAGCTTTTGAGTCAAAGTTAAGGACAAGTGTTGACTGAATACAGGCTAAGATCCGTGCAGCTTAGCTGACGGGACGCATGGCGAAACGGCGTTTCGGAGAAGAGCATTTCTGTTTCAGCGCTCTCATAAACCAAGAGAAGACACAGCAGACAGACAGACAGAAGGAGGCCAGGACAGACAGACAGGAGGAGGCCAGGACAGACAGACAGACAGACAGACAGACAGAAGGCCAGAGCAGCTCCTGAGGCAGAGCACACTCACGCTGCTGGTTCCTCTTGTCGCTGGCGTTCTTCAGCGGCAGGCAGACGGGGCAGTCGTGCCGGGTGCAGTTCTTCCAGTGAGAGATGATCTGCCGGGAGGACGCACAGTGGGCCACTGCAGGGGGCAGGAGCAAGGGCACAGGCGTTAACGAGCACAGGTACAGGTGCTAAATGAACACAGGTACAGGCGTTAAGGGGTCCAGGTACAGGCGTTAACGAGCACAGGTATAGTCATTAATGAACACAAGTACAGGCACAGTAGTTGTGCACAGTAACAAAGCGCACGTGCTCTGTATACTCAGCCAGAGTTCACGGCACGCGACAACCTTACCCACGGTCATTTAACACCAGACGCTAATTTCCATAGCGGAGCAGAACCTGACGCGCTGTCGGACACGCCCAAGGATGGGCATGTCCAAGTAACTGTATATCAAACCTCCCCTCCCCAGCTTTACACAAAGACACTGTGTTAACAGGTTTAACTGACTCCCTGTGGACACATCTGCACGCAACAGGGATGCTCATTCCGTGCAAGTCTTTTAATCGATAGTCAGCACCCATTAATCGATTAATAATGATTAACTGACACTGATAAGCAACTGAAAAGCTTAAAATATACTGCACGGCCTATAAAAAAAATAAAAAAAACTCTTAAAGTAGGTCTACCAATTAATTAGTGTTATATATCAGAAAGATTTAAGATGTCCCCACAATCATTAGAACAGGATTTTGCTTTGTGCGTTAAAGCCATATTGGCAAAAAACTAAATGATACAAACACAGATTTACGGACAGAGAAATCTGCACAGGAGAGAAGGACCGCAGATATTCTTATTACAGGCTAACTGAACTGCCACCGCGGCCCAGACAAAAGGCATCACTTATAACGCTGCTTATCAGGCTAATGCTTAACTCTGTAATAAGCGAATGGACCACTTCAGGTTTTTTTGTTGTTTTTTTTTCTTCTAACACACTTGTATCCGCTAATGTGGTCTTATAATAAAAATAAAGCACCGATCTCTTCAACAGCGCAATTCACATTCTTCAGTCCACGTGGCATTTAGCGAAAACAGTGGCGAGTTCGCACCTCTGCGAAGCGGTCGTCTCGATGTGCCACGGACAAGAGAGACAGGTGAGGCCAAACGGAACCGCGACTCCACACCTCTCCGCCAGTCGAGCGGATCTGCGTCTAATCGAAAATCTAACCACCCGCGCTCGGTTTCTCATTGAAATGGTGTATTGAAATTTAACAGTTTAATCAATAAAATGACTCAAACTATCGGCATGCTTATTAACCATTAGCAGCTAATCGGCTAACCGCTAACATCGCTAGCGCGCGCGCCCACGTTCGGCGAGGAAAAGTAAACGCGTACGCCCAGACACACCCTTTTGTTGGGGAGAAGGTGAGTGATGACATCACACAACGGTGCGATCAGACGGAACTCCGCGCTGAACGCGTCTGTTCTGATCCGCCCCGCCCCGCCCCGCCCCGCCCCGCCCCGAGCCAAACCGCCGCTCGCTGTTCAAACGGACAGACACTGAGCGCGCTCTGTCGAACGCCCGCCCCCGCGTCACAGACAAGTAAGCCTGCTGTTTGCTCAGAGGGAAAGGGCCGGCGCTTCACAACTGAAACCGCTCGCCGGTTAGCCACCGTGCTCCATCGCGCTCGCCGGGTTAGCCACCGTGCTCCATCGCGCTCGCCGGTTAGCCACCGTGCTCCATCGCGCTCGCCCGTTAGCCATCGCGCTCGCCGGTTAGCCACCGTGCTCCATCGCGCTCGCCCGTTAGCCACCGTGCTCGCCCGTTAGCCATCGCGCTCGCCGGTTAGCCACCGTGCTCCATCGCGCTCGCCCGTTAGCCACCGTGCTCGCCCGTTAGCCATCGCGCTCGCCGGTTAGCCATCGCGCTCCATCGCGCTCGCTCGTTAGCCGCCGCGCTCGCCGGTTAGCCATCGCGCTCGACGGTTAGCCATCGCGCTCGCTCGTTAGCCGCCGCGCTCGCCGGTTAGCCATCGCGCTCGACGGTTAGCCATCGCGCTCGACGGTTAGCCATCGCGCTCCATCGCGCTCGCTCGTTAGCCATCGCGTTCGTCCGTTAGCCATCGCGCTCGTCCGTTAGCCATCGCGCTCGCCGGTTAGCTATCGCGCTCGCCGGTTCGCCATCGCGCTCGCCGGTTCGCCATCGCGAAATGCAGAATGACTGCGCCGCCTTTAATGAGCTCTCGTGTTGCGCAGGGAAACGGCTTCCGTTGAGTCACAGGTCAAGTTTCAACCAACAGACTAAACCCACGTAAAACCTTTTGATAAAAAAAACAACCAACCAACTTGATGTAACCATTGAAAGTAATGGCCGTACAATGGCCATAAAACACCAACTGCAACATCATCCTTGCATACAAAATGGGCAGATATTACGCAACAGCTGTAGGTGAAAATACTCCATGTAAGTTCATGACCCCAAAAGGAGTAAAAGACACTTTCACTTTCTCTAAGAACGAGAGAGGTTATCCAGCGTCCACAAAACAAAAACAAAACAAAGCAAAAAGAATCCCAATGATGCGAAACATGAAAGGTAATCTGTACAACAAACGGAAAAGAAAAATGGCTAAATTGCGCAAGATAAACTACACTGGAACTTCCCACACACCAGACGAACGTACAGACACCATCAAAGGACTTACAGGTTAGGCAACAATGTGGAGAGGCCTTCCAAGAAGGCTGTGACTCACCAGAGCGGTCAGGAGATACGAGAAACTCGAGTATTTAAACTGAAAGCTCTCGCACCGGCTCAATAGAAACTCACACAAAAAGAGGAACAAATGCTGCAGATTCCCAACACAACTCCGAACGGACAGTGCTCCAGAGGGGGAGGGGGGTGTAGTGGGGGGGGGGGGGCGGCTGCAGCCAGTTTGGCTGAATCCTGCAGGGCTGGCCCTCTCTGGCCTACAGCCCTACAGCCAGTTTCATCTGAGGGGCTCATCAGACTGCCCTTCCCATCTAAAGCCTTCTGTCCAGAGCAGGTTCCCAACGACACCCTCGACGATGAACCAGGCGAAATGGCGCGAAACGCACATCCCCTTTTTCCGTTTGGCTTTACACATCGCCGTGGCCAAATTTAGCACAATACGCTCATGCCGCTCATTACCCAACACCGTATATCAATGTACCGAAGAGGAAAAGCGGATTATCTTGGTTATCTGCAGGTGGGGTAGGAGAGGGGAAGGTTCGCTTACTGACTGTGATGTTTGAGTCA
Source organism: Anguilla anguilla (assembly GCF_013347855.1). Lineage (NCBI taxonomy): Eukaryota > Metazoa > Chordata > Actinopteri > Anguilliformes > Anguillidae > Anguilla > Anguilla anguilla. Next base: position 22,395,567 of record NC_049217.1, read on the forward strand.
TGCACATGCATATATGGGAAGCATGCAAGGAGCCAAGCATATACGGGTAATATATAATGTGTATTACACCATTTACAGTGAGCACACTACACCCTATGCATGGTGAGAAAGCCTCATCTCAAATGAAGGGCAGGAATTGGGAAAGTGTCAGTCATGTGATGGCCCCGCCCCACCCCGCCCCCGCCGCTCAGCCCCGGCACTCACCCTGGCAGGACTTGCCGGCCTGGCAGTGGGTCATGTGGTTGAGGACGTTCTTCATGGTGCGGCAGTGGGGCAGGGCGCAGGCCTGCACCTCCCCGTTGGCCTGCTCGCGCCGCTGGCACTTGTGGGCGTGGAGCAGGAGCACCAGCTGCTGCTGGATCAGCTTGCGCTTCTCCGGGTCGGCCGTGGGGCCCGCCGACACGCCCTGCCCCGGGACCACGCCCACCGAGGGCACCTGGTGCTGCTGGGGCTGCTGCTGGATCTGGGACTGAGACGGGAGGGGGGGGGGGCAGAGGGAGGGGGGGAGAGAGAGAGAGAGAGAGGGAGGGAGGGAGGGACAGGGGGACGGAGAGAGAAGGGGAATAGAGGAGGGTGAGAGGGAGACAGAGCGAGAACGCATGAGAGAGAGAAGTCAGTTTAATTTAGTGTTGTTTTAGCCTGACCAAGTTAAATGTTGTTGGCTTCAGAATAAAAACTGTATGTGCTGATGATTAGGTGATTTAGAGGAGGGGGTGGGGGGGGGGCAGCGGGGGAGTCACTCACCAGGTTGGGCACGCTGGTAGCTCCCTTCAGGTCGGTGGGGAAGGGGGGGAGGCTGTTGGGGAGGGCTGCCTTGTTCTGGAGCTGGGCGTTGACCCCCGCCCCCCCCAGCAGCTGCCCCGGGCCCTGGCCGTACTGCTGCCCGAACGGACCGTTGGCCCCCGAGAGACCCATCTGAAGGGGGGAGAGGGGAAGGGTCAGTACACAGATTTACCACATCAGCTACCACCTCAAATAGGGCGTCAACAGCCACAACACAACTACAGCACGGCAGACCGGTAGGCGAAAAGACTGACTAGCCACAGGACGCTAACCTGGGAAAACACAGCGATTACAGCACAGACTTAACCGCACGGCTCCAACGCGTCAAAAGGTGTTTTCTTTAAAAGAATCCACCTACTTCAGCAGTTAATCGCCTCCGTTAAAGTCTGCAGAAAACGTCCCTCGCTTTCCTGTCTTTCCAAAAGCCTTTCAGAGGCCGAAGAAGCCAGGAGCGTTAAAAGGGGTTTTCCCACAAATGCGTTAATTATCCTCCTGAGCTCAAGAGCCGGTCCGAGGGCCTGCTGAACACTTTAAGGAGGTTTCGTCCCTCTCTGGGTTTGTTTGGAGAGTGTTGAAAATAATTACAGTGCGTAAGGGTCAAACTGTGCACGGCTGGTCTCTGCTTTTCGAACCCTGGCTTATTTCAGTACTGCAAGCTCCTCTCCACTTAGCCAGCCTGTCTCTACGAGGGGACGCAGGCTGTTCTTCCACTCGGAGCTGGAACATCATCGTTGGCATTTTCTGAAAGGCTAAGCCAATGAAAAGCCAACACTTCCCTTATACAAAGCAGCCAGTTTGAGGAGGAAGCAGAGCGCTTTGGAAAACCAAACCAAACCAAACATAGTCAAATTACAGCGCTAGGGATTTTCACAGAACAGGAGAAATGTGTGCGCATGTGCCCGCCTTCGCTGCCTCGTGTCTGCGCAGACGGCTCCCCGGCCTGCCCACCTCCCTGTCTGCACAGCCCCCTCCCCCTCCCGTCTGCCCCCCCCACCCCCCTCCCCCGGCGGCACGCGCAGCGGCGGCTCCCTGCAGCTGACGGCACTACGGCCGAGCAGATAAAAGAGCCAGCGGAGCTGAGAGAGCAGCTTTCAGCCCAGCTGAGCGATACCCCTCCCCCCCCCCTCCCCCTCCCCCTCCCCCTGCCCCCGCTCGCCACCGCCACTCTCAGCCAGAGGAAATCTGCATTCAAACAGCCTGGCCCGCTCTCCCTCCGCTGCGCTCTCTCTCTCTCTCTCTCTCTCTCTCTCTCCCTCTCCCTCCGCTGCGCTCTCTCTCTCTCTCTCTCCCCCACACGCTCCACTTCACATGATTTACAACATTTATCCGTAACGGCGCTTTGAGAAGGACAGCCCTGAAACACCCGCTGCAATCAGCAAGAGTCCACACGCGCACACACGCACACACGCACGCACAGTGTATTGTGTAACTTTTGTACTGTCTTTTTTTTATTGTCTTATTTCACCTTTACTACTTTCTTATACGGAGTCTTCTGCAACATGTTCATGACTTAATATGCATCGGTAACTAGTTCGGTAGTTTAGCCAGCTAGTAAGCTAGCGAGCTAGCTAACGTTATCAAGGATAGACTCGCAGCTAAAGGCTAGATGGCCAACTGATTAATTACTTTGTCATGCTTCTGTGAAGCTAGCTAGCTCACTTTGTCTACTAGTAAAACTAACATCAATGTTATTGATTAATTACTATATGAATACATAACGTTAGCTAAACAAATAACGCTAGCTATATTGAACGACTCGCAACACTTTGTAAAGTAACTGCTCTGGCAGGTCATGTGATTATCGTTATACTTTGTTTTTCCCCTTCGTCAATTTGGGAGGGGGTCAACTCGGCCCATGCATCGATTTCTAGCGGGTCATTAATGTTTTTAGGGGGCCACTGGTGCAACCTAGATCAAACACGGTGCGAGCATGCACGCATGCGCACACACACACACACATGCACACACACACACACACACACACACACACATGCACACACACACACACACACACACACACACACACGCCCTCACTGCAGAATTTACTGTAGTAACATGCCGCCTGCTCCTACACCGCACACCTGTCCTTTGCACGTGTGCGTGCGTGCGTGTGTGTATGGTGTGTGTATGGTGTGTGTGTCTGTGTGCGTCTGTGTGTGGTGTGTGTGTGCGTGTGTGAACGAGCCCTCCGGCCCAACGCTGGCAGCAGACCCGTGTGTGTGTGTGTGTGTGTGGTGTGTATATGTGTGTGGTGTGTGTGTGTGTGTGTGTGTGTATGGTGTGTGTGTGGTGTGTATATGTGTGTGGTGTGTGTGTGGTGTGTATATGTGTGTGGTGTGTGGTGTGTGTGTATGGTGTGTGTGTGGTGTGTATATGTGTGTGGTGTGTGTGTGTATGGTGTGTGTGTGGTGTGTATATGTGTGTGGTGTGTGTGTGTGTGTGTGTGTGTGTGTGTGTGGTGTATGGTGTGTGTGTGGTGTGTGTGTGTGTGTGTGTGTATGGTGTATGGTGTGTGTGTGGTGTGTGTGTATGGTGTATGTGTGTGTGGTGTGTGTATGTGTGTATGTGTGTGTGTGTGTGGTGTGTATGTGTGTGTGTGGTGTGTGTGCGGTGTGTGTGTGTGTGTGTGTGTGTGTGTGTGGTGTGTGGTGTGTGTGTGGTGTGTGTGTGTGTGTGTGTATGGTGTATGTGTGTGTGGTGTGTGTATGTCTGTATATGTGTGTGTGTGTGGTGTGTGTGTGTGTGTGTGTGTGTGTGTGTATGGTGTGTGTGGTGTGTGTGTGTGTGTGTGTGGTGTGTATGTGTGTGGTGTGTGTGTGTGTGTGGTGTGTATGTGTGTGTGTGTGTGTGTGGTGTGTATGTGTGTGTGTGGTGTGTGTGTGGTGTGTATGTGTGTGTGTGGTGTGTGTGTGTGTGTGTGTGTGTGTGTGTGTATGTGTGTGTGTGTGTGTGTGTGTGTGTGTGGTGTGTGTGTGTGTGTGTGTGTGTGGTGTGTATGTGTGTATATGTGTGTGTGTGTTTGTGCGTGTGTGTGAACGAGCGCGTTTCCATCGGCCCGACGGCGTCAGTCGCAGCCTACATGGCAGCTGTACAAGGTAAACAAGAGGTCAGCCAACCGCAGCGATTCATCTTCAATCAGACCATTCAGACAAAGCCAATGGCTCTAAATCTGCCCCGTCTCGCGCCCGCCCTCGCCCTCGCCCGCCCGCGCCCTCGCGCTCCACCACACGCCCGCTGACTAGCAGAAGCACGTTTGGCCGGAATTATGGGCTGTTGGAGACTCGGGTTACCCGCACATTTTCGCGAGCGTGTGAAGTGACACCGGTCCCTCTGTGCCGCGGGCGGGACTTTTTCATGTGGCTAGCGCTGCCCCCGCGTCGCCTCGGCGACAGACGGCAGGCCGGCTTCCGGCTGGTTCCCCACCAGCTTCCTGCGAAACCGCAGCCGCGGCCGTCTGATGGCGAGCGTCCTCCCAATCGCGCGCCGGCGTGTAATCGCCAGCACCTCCGCCTGTCATTACCTCATCGCCTCAGCGCCGCCCGGGATTTCCACTTGCGTAAGGTTTCCCCCTGCGCCGCCGCGTTTCCCAAACGCGTTTTCCTTTTTCACTTCGAGGAGCTGCCTCATTTCGAAAGAGCTGGTTAGCTGAGCTTTAAAAAGCCAGCGCAGTTTTCTATTTTTGTTTAATAACTTCCTGCAGAATACATCTTAACTTCTGCAAAAAGGCGGGCGGGGGGGGGGGGGGGGGGGGGGGGGCGGGAATTAAATGCTGTTTATACGATGAAAATCCACTTCTGCTTCCAAATAGTTAAGTTAGAATTCTAATTCATTCAATGAAATAATATGACAGTCTCAAAGATGTCCTGAAAATAGTATACTGGCTAAATGAAATGTACGCATAACATGCAGCAATAAAAGTCATTTGGCCTTGATCAATGCTAATAATATTTACAGCGTTAAGCCTTTCTGTACAAGCCTGAAAATGACATACCCAAAAATAAAATGGCTACAATTCTTGCACCCTTTTGACTGCAGGCATGATCCGGGTCTCTTCTGAAAGGCAACCCCCCTGCGAGTTTGTCTTCCAGCGAGTCTTACTCTAAATACTGCCAAAACAAAGTAAGAGAATCTCAGAAGTGGAAGTTTTTATCCCCTGAAAGATCTGTTTTTTGAGTGGATACAAGCCGTGCCTGCTGGGCTCAGAGACACAATGGAGCCACAGCCAGAACGCCGGACAAATTCTAGCTCAAATATGACGACAATACCACGAAAAATAAGCATTCTGCATTGTTCCTTCTAAGCTACGTCTCAGCAGGTTTCCAAAAAGGCCACTTGGAGACTCTAAAAGGACACTTGGTAACCAGATGATCTTACGGGTCTTTAGAGGCCTAAAATACTGTATACTGCACCCTATATACTCCTGGAAGTAGTGCACTGAAATGAGCTAACTTTCCCCCTGCCTGTCACCCCCCCCCCCCCCCCCCCCCCGCCCTCTCCCCCTCCCTGCTCTCCCCTGATTGAAGTTTTAGAGAAATATCCCAAACCCAAATGCCAAAACACATTCCACAATTTCACACACCACATTTATTATTGAAAATCAGAATACTGCATGACCAGATTGATATAAAATTTCACCGTAAAAAAACTGAATGAATGTAGATAAACTGACTTAAGGGGTTAAACAACTAAACCAAAAAACAGTTAAAAAAAAAAAAAAAAAAACAGATTTATGAACACACAATCAATAATATTAGCGGTTTAAGGAATGAGTGAACGTTCTACAAAACTACACTGCACGTACGTAAAACATCTTTGAATGTATCAAATACTGATGAGCTAAATGCTGTATTCACAAAAACGTTGCCATTGACCAGCCCTAGCTGTAGGTCAGAGTCTATGCGTCTTCTCCAAAAACACCTCCCCGCCTTCTTTACAGGAGTGTGTTCGCTCGCTCGCTCGCTCGCACGCACGCACGCACGCACGCACGCAGCCTCTCCCAGGCGTAGTGGGCGAGCGGTGTCGTATCAACGCCTCAAGCCAAACAGCCGAAGCCGGGCTCCCTGCGTAACCGGGGCGACTCCGTAGAACACGCCCATCGTGTCATCAGGAGGAGACTCGCTCACAAGACGCCTCACAATCTCACAACTCCACACAAAGCAGAGCCATTACGCCCACAAAGTTAGCCCAGCCATACGACAAGCACTAAACAGGACCGGCCATATCCTACTGTGACCTCAGAAAGTCACTGTTACAGAAGCACAGCAGACAGACAGACACACACACACACACACACACACACACACACAGAGACACACACACACACACACAGAGACACAGAGACAGAGACACACACACACACACGCTGCCCAGCGGTATTAAAGCACAGCAGACACACACACACACACACACACACACACGCTGCCCAGCGGTATTAAAGCACAGCAGACACACACACACACACACACACACACGCTGCCCAGCGGTATTAAAGCACAGCAGACACACACACACACACACACACACACACACTCTCACCTTGTTCATGTTCCCGCCCTGCTGCGCGTTCATGGTGCCGTGAGCTCCCATCTGTGGCGCCCCCTGCGTGAGTGTCTCCGCCAGTGCGCTGCCCGCGGCTCCGCCCCCGGCCGCCGGCCCCTGGCCCTGGTACTGCATGGGGGCGGGGCCCCGGGCGCGGCCCCCGGGCCCCAGGGTGCCATTCATGGCCTGGCCCTGCTGGGGCTGGGTGCCCTGTCCCAGCAGCACGTGGGGCTGGCCGAACCCCGTGCCCAGGCCCATGCCGCCGGCCCCGCCCTGCCCGCCGGCCTGCTTCTGGGCCTGGGACGGGTGCGTGGGCGAGCCCTGGCCCAGCGGGCTCTTCCCCAGGGGCCCCAGGCTGGGGCTGCTTCCGGCCCTCAGGAGCTCCGACAGCTGCTTGTGCTTGGTGGCCGCGTCCGGGACCATCCCGTCCAGGCCCACCCCGCCCCCGCCGTTGGAGGGCATGCTCCCCAGGCCCAGGTCGCCTCCGTTCGGGATCAGCTCGTCCGGCAGGTCGTTCTCCAGCTCGAACAGCGATCCCAGGTCTACTGGGAGGGGGGAGAGAGACGGAGGAACACAGGTTTAACAGCTGACACGAACAACGCTTAACCTGTTCAGCATCGAGTCCGCGACCCTTACGGCCCAGACTCGCTCTCCACCTCCCAAACCCCCAGAAACGAGCGGGCGGAACCTCTGACCCAAACCTGGCCCGCCACGGTCCTGGAGGGCCACAGGCATGCACCTTTACCTAACCGCCATTTTCAGCCCAAGAGTGAGCGGAGTACAGAGTGAAGCGCTTTAGTCGAGCGGTGAAGAGCAGAGTAACAGTGAGTAACAGTGAGTAACAGTCTGCTAACCCCCGCTCTGATTTTTCGGGGTGCTGGTAGCCGGGCGGGAACGCGAGGGGGTGAGAACGCTTGCGGCAGACGGAGGCTGCCGGCGCGGAGCGGATCACACACCCCCGCGCTCACTCAGGTTCATACAGTTCACTCACACTGTGACTACAGAGCAGCGCGGATAATAATACAGCAGGAACAAAGAGCACAGAGGTGCCAACACAGGGTATAATATCATATTAATGTATTAACAAAGGGTAAGAGTACTCCGTGTGTGTGTGTGTGTGTGTGTGTGTGTGTGTAATTCTATGTCACTCCATGTGTAAACGCAAAGCAAGGCAGACAGCATTTCCTTTGCCAAGTCAGGTTTTACACAAGCAGACACACACACGCACACGCACACACACACGCGCACACACACACACGCGCACACACACTCACACACACACACACACACACACACACGCACACACGCACACACGCACACACGCGCGCGCGCGCACACACACACTCACACACACACACACACGCACGCACACACACGCCCCCTCCCCTCTCTTGGAGGGTGGCCAGGGCGAGCAGTACTGTTTTGGTTTGGCCGTGGAGCGGAGGGGAGCACCGTCCGTCTGGCTCAGTCGCCGCCGCCGCCGAGCCGACCCCTAAGCTGGAGCTCGGGTTTCTGTTTACCCCAATCCTGAGGGGCCGGAGACCCCAAAACAGCCTGAGAACATCGACGGACCGCCCAGGCGCCAAACACGCCATCGCACCACAACACTGCAGCAAGCCTCTGTCCACAACAAACAGACAGCCAGCTCCCATTCTATAAACTCAGTCAAAGTTCTCCAATAAGGCCTTTAAACGATCAACTTCCAAAGCGGTACTTTTCCCCACAGTGAGCCAACCGGTGATCCTGCCTGGGAACCACGGCGATGGCGCCTCCCCCCCGGCGGCTCAGCCCAGTCCAGCTGAGCGATGACTGCGGAGGGCAGAAAGCGAGCGGCGACCAGAGCCCGCCTGAGATACGGGACATGCCGCCGCGCCAGCCGCCACGAATCCTATCGGCCAATGAGAGCCCCGGAGGGCCCGGGCGGCGGGCGGCGTTCCTGCGCTCGGCCGGGCTCCGCCAGCGGAATCCGCAGCGATGGAGCGCGGCACGCTAACGAGCTCCCGGCAGGCCCTGGAGGAAGGGCGCCGTACAGCCGCGCGGCGGGGGTCGGCATGGAAACGGAAACCCACCCTGGGCCTCGAGCCGGCCTCCTTTACCGTCCCGCATGTGAGGAACGACACGGAGGAAACCCAAGGTGCGGGGGGGGGTAACACGCTGCGAGGGGGGGGGGGGGTAACACGCTGCTGGAGACACCCCAGCGCAGGGACCCCAAGTGCCTCTGTTCCCGAGGAGAGGAATTAAGACAACAGCCTCTCTCTGTCCCCTATCACACAAGAGCCAAAGCACTTCACCTCACATATCAGAGCATTTCCAGTGATAAAACACATTTTAAGGCGATGCGGGGAACGTAAAAACAACACCCCGGCGTGGTTATTCTGTTGCATTTGCTTTTTTATTTTTTACTGTCGACATTTTATCATTTTTCTTCTTCATTTTCATTCTGTCTCTCTCGTTATTCTCACTTTCAGTTTCGCATTCGGCGCGTCTGCCGTGATTTTGAAAACAATAAAAAGCGAAATAAAAAAGCACAGAGAGCAGGGCTGCTCAGCCTGCTGCGGTTTCTCTGTGCCCATGGGCTCCTGTTCATTTGCACAATCACAGGACTCAACACTCTGAAATGAGATGAATCATCCCTTTATCTGTGAGGGAGAAACCGCTTATCCGTGTGCCACTGATCATCGTACCGCCAGCGGGTCACAGCCAACAGCCTCTGACATCACGTCACCGCGACAACGAGACGGAAATCCTCGTCTTCTAGCCGCACTTCATGAATCAACGACACCCCAATCGCTGGGACGGAACGCTGAAATAAAAGGGACCTGCACCTTAAACTCTTTTAAAATAAGGCAAAAAAAAAAACATCTGAATATTCATCAAATGGCCTTCATCCTCACGGAGAAATGGTTCTCCCTCCCAAATGATTTCACCATCGCGTGCCGACGCCTCACCCGTGACCACGTGGCGACTGGCAGGCCGCCACCGGTAAAGATAGCGGTATGGCTGCTCTAATGGGACAGATTAGATTCAAAAAGGACAGATCACACGCAGACACGGGGGGGGGGGGGGGGGAGGAGAGACGGGCGCTGAAGTGTGGCGGGCGTACGCACTCCAACCGCCAATTAGGCCCGGGCGCTCGGATTCCGGCAGAGACAGGGGGGGAGGGCGATGGCCCTGCCCGGGCGGGCATACTCACCCCTGGTCTTTACACTCGCTGTCATTTTCCACAACTGGCCACAGAAGTGGCTTTGCACAAAAGCTCTGCCAAATGAACAGAGACCATACAAACCACAGGAGTGCAACAGCAAGACCAGATAAAATTAAACATACGAAAAAAGAGAAGTAAGAGCAGATTTTTAGGGTTTTGGGTCCCAACAAACTTATCACTACAGTCTGTTCTGCATTTTGTGCCAGATTACTAGAAAACCATGCACATTAAATTTATGATGCAGCAATTTAGCAGAACAACATACCCAGAATGACTTGCAGAACTTACATTCTTATCCAGTACCACTTTCAACAGCTGGATGTACACTGAAGCAATTCAGTTCAAGTTCCTTGCTCAAGGGCACAACCGTAGTGTTCAACCCGGGATTCAAACCCGCAACCTCAACCTGGGTAAGGAGCCCAGGTGCCTCGCCATTACACGGCAGCACGGCGCACAGCCCCCAGGGCAGTTAGGGCAGGTGATGGAGCCCCTGGGGGCAGGTGATGGAGCCCTGGGGGCAGGTGATGGAGCCCTGGGGGCAGGTGATGGAGCCCCTGGGGGCAGCAGAGGAGCCAGGTCTGAGGACACAGATGTCCCAGAGACTAAAAGGGATCACTGCGAAGGTCAGGCTCCCGTCACGGGCCCCTCCAAATGAACACCCGTGAAATGCAGAACAATCTGAACGCCGACGTGAAAAACCAACAGGAACAAAAACCTAACCAAAAAAAAGTCGCAGAAGCTACTTCTTTCCTTTCACATGTCCGTAAAAAAACCTGGGGAAAAACAGGCTTGGTTCTCTCTATGAAAAAATTCATTTCTCAGTGTTTCCCAGCCTGAACAGCTCGGCTAATAAGTCTGACCTCAGGAGTCCCCATAAGCAACGTTTTAAGAGCCTAGAACACAAAATTTTAGTGTGGATACAACACTGAAAACAGCGGAATAAAACAGCTTGGAGCTCCCTACGATCGACGTTAAAATGTGCTGCATGAGGGCATAAATTCTAACAGCAGACGAGGTGTTGGTGTGTCGTGCGCTCGGGTGGTACAGAAAGAGTTCTCGCGAGCACCCGTCAGCTGCAAGACCGTTTATGACTTCTCAGAAGTATGTGCTAAAGTGAGCATGGAGTTTCACACACAAAACTGCCAAGCAGGGCTGCCAGTAACCAATAAAAAAACTGCAATTTAACAATTCAGCGAAACACACACACACACACACACACCCACCCACACAAAAACGTGCATACACACACACACACACACACACACACACACACACACACACACACACACACACACACACACACACACACACACACACACACACACACACGCACAGAGGTCGGACAGAGGAGGAAGTTGAAAAGGTTATTAGACCTGGGCTGTAGATTGATTTCAGAATGGCAGTATCTCCACAGAATAGCCCTGCAGTACCACCATAAAGCCACCCAACAAGTCAAGCCTCCTCCAGGCAAGATTTTATTGAACAACATGGTGACTCAAGATAAGGGGACAGCTAATGTAAGCAAAAAAAAAGTATCATATAACAACAAACACAGGAATAATACGAATTAAGAATATGCTTCACGTGATAATAAATGTCAGAGGTAGAATTTACACCAGCAAATAAAAAATTTGGCACCAATATTATAAAGCTTCAAGACATCATATTTCCACAGCTTACTGAAAATATTGCACACATGAAAACCTCTTGCAGACTCACAATGTGCTTTGCAGGAGATGGCATGGTCAGACTAAGGTGGTTTATAGGGACACGTCCTGCCTTCTACAGAGTCACTGATGCTGTGTGCAAACGCTGGGGTGGGGAGGGCGGGGAGGTGAGAACAAGCACATGCACCCCCTGCATCCACACCCCCACCGCACCCCACCCCGGACTGGCCCGGCCCAGACAGTTTTAATGCACAATGATATATTTGGCGACTGGCAACCCGCCAGTTTCGTAATGACTGGTACGGGGCATTCAGGGTTTGTGGTGTAAAGCAGGGGAATGTAATTCACCCAGCTCCAATAAGCAGCTTGAACAGTCCCGCTGATGAACATTTCCGCGTACGCCTAAAATATACTGCAGCGGTGTATAAAAAGTGCTGTAATTTTTCTACACGGTGAAACCAAAGTGTATAAAAATACCCTTTCATAAAATCTTCTGCACTTTATCCACATGTGCATTGTTTGATTGCAAATCTAAAATTGTGGAGTACACAGCCAAATCAAAAAAAAAAAAAAAAAAAAAACATGCCATTGTCCCAAACATTATGGAGGGCACTGCCATTGTATATTTATACGTATCCTTCAACGCACAGAAAAACTGGGCCTGGGCCAATCACAAAGCACACACCAAAACTGCAATGGTCCCCGTGAGTGAGCAATCCCTGTAAAAAGTGCGCCCTGCTCAGGGAGCTCGCGCTAACACACACACAGAGCAGGAACCGGCAGGGCCCCAGCTACAGTCACATTAACACACTGCACACACATTAACACACTGCACACACATTAACACACTGCACACAGAAGAGCCCGACAGCACACACATTAACACACTGCACACACATTAACACGCTGCACACACATTAACACACTGCACACAGAAGGGACCGGCTGCTCATATTTTACATGGCTTATGCCTCTGTGCCACTAGAGCAACCTGCGCCTCCGTCATTTCAACTGGACACGGAAGCAGACGCATCAGACAACGACCCCAAAAGGAGGTCCCAATCAAATCCCAATCAAATCCCAATCAAATCCCAATCCCGATCAAATTTAATATCAATCTCAATGCACAGAGACGCTGCCGCTAATAAAAAAAGCAGTTAAATCTCGATCCAACATCAGCAACAAAATACATTTTATTCCATCTCCTAGAGAGTCCAGCGACGTGACGCCTAACTCTGTGTGACTGCTGCTGTTCAGCAAGCATCCGAGGGAAGAGGGTTCTCCCACATCGCATCGCATCGCGCAGCGCACAACGTCCACCAGATTCAGCGTGACACCGGTGACCTTTACCCTCTGAAGCCCCTCCCCCTCCGGCTCCGATTGGCCGGCACTCCGGGCCTGGCTGGTGACAGATGGGCTGAATGGGGGGGTGGCGAGGGGGCCGCGTGTTTGCCCTCTGTCACTTTAATGAATGGGGCCCCCCCCCGGCGACCCCCCCCCCCGGGGTGCGTAACCTAAGCCCTGTCCCTTGCGGACGGCCTTTCCGAAACGCGCACTGGAGGCACGGGCAGCCGGGGCCGGCCGGACTGCCGGGAGGGGCCATACGGCCAATTATCCTCGCCCCCATTGTCCGGCGGAGAGGCGAGCGCACGCCGATGACACGCCGGCACGCCCCCCCGAGGGTCCCGGGCCATATGCCGAGACGCTGCAGCCGCGCTGGCCCGGCAGAGCTGCGGCACGCTCCTGCACCCCATTAGCATCTTAATGCTCATGCTAACCGTTAGCGTCACGCTCGGCTCCGTCCCGAATCGCAGGGGCTCCTGTTTAAATGGGCCAGAGGGGCTGGGGGGACGGGACAGCGCGGTGCTCTGGGCCAGAGAGAGGGGAGCGCACGGGGCGAGCGAGGCGGCGATGACCCCCTCCGGCCGTTCGGCTGGGCCTGGGACGGCAGCAGGTTCTTCCGCGGTGACCGCAGAGCGTAACAGCTAATGTGTGAAAGCAAAAGCTCAAATAATCCATCCCTGCTTTCATTAACGCGTTCATTTTCTCAACCTTAAAGAAAACCTCTCCGGGAAAACTTTGTGTTAATGGAACCAAACAGAAAATGCATAGTTATTAATAAGCAGCATAATTATTACTTAATAAAACAGCTGAAGGTACAACAATAGTACCATATAGTACATCACACAGTGAGCAGAGTTACAGCATGAACATCACATACAGATCAGATACAAAATCACATCGCATGTAATGTCAACAAATCGTAAGATAAAATGGAGCACTCTTCTTCTCGCTCGCAGCAGTGTTCTGCTGTACCGTTAATCGGGTCGGAAACGCGTTCTGGTTTCCTTCGATAGCGCGTTCCAGCGCAGAGTAACGGACAGAAAAGGCTGACGGTCAGAGAAAGGTTTACACTGGAGCACACGACGCAGTTATTTGACCAAAGCCCTAATGAGGAACAGCGGAAAGCTCGGCTGGTCTGAGGAGCAGGCAGCAGACTTCACCTCCACGGGTTCGCTGATCCCCGTGAGCGCCACACCAGCAACACCGCGTCGCCATGGTTCATCAGCAGGAGAAAGGAGTGACGGTAAAGCACGACTGTTAGGGATCTCGACCTGTAAATCTGAGGTTGCAGGCTTGATTCCCAGGCAGGGCACAGCCATTTCTAACCCATTTCGAGCAAGAAGGTACTGAACCCAACAGTTCCCCAGTAAATATCCAGCTGCATAAATCTGTAGGCTGAGTGAGTCAACCTCATCAACACAGAATCGGTTAGAATGACTCGGTGGCATTTGGATATGAAATACATTTACATGGAAGAGCAGGTAGCCAGAATCACAATGGCAAGAGCAAGACGAGGAGAGAATTCAGAGGCCCCCACATCTGAGAGGGCATAACAGCTCTTAACACGGTGCTCAATACACAGGTGCATGTTGAAACACCTGGACCAGAGGTGCAGACTCCGGAGCCCGGAATGACAGCTTGCGTCCCCTGGGTCAGACCTGAGGAGCATCCGCTTCGGTCAGGAGGCCGCTGCCCTCCAGACCGCGATTCAGCTGCGTTTCCATCGCAACCGCTCTGCAGACTGAACCGCCCAAAGGACTGCGCGGGCAGAGCGGATGCGTCCGAGCAGAAGATACCGCCACACCGCGATCATCCCCCGCCGCTACTCAGCGCTCGCGCGTCCACTCGCTGCGTGAGACGGACAGCGCTCACAGCTCACCGCCCGACCACATCATTATTGATTTCTGCGCAAGATGAGGCCAAGCCACAGTCGATAAACACACCAGACGCTCCGCGGTCTTAACAAGCCAGGGCTATCGCGACAGAGCGGTTCATACTGATGAAATCCACCCGGGCCCGATCGATGCCGGGCATTCCACCACCGCTGGAAGTGTTTTTTTTTGTTTTTTTTTTTAAGTCCCTTAAACCTGCTGGAAAGTTCCGGTTCGGTTTACGGTACATTTTACGCTGCAGATGGCGTACGGCGTGACCGGAGGAAGTAAATTCAAGTTTCATTTCCCTCGGAGCCGAGAGCTCCTCGCCCCCGCGCTCTCTCTCTCTCTCTCTCTCTCGCGAGCCGCAGGACGCCGCTCCCCAGCTGGGAAACGCACGCCTGCGATCCGCCGAATATTCTGAATGGGCCGCAGACTCTGAATCACGCGCACGCCGCCGCGCTGGCCTCGCTTCCCCCAGACCGACGGCGGGGCGGTTTATGAACTGCCCTGGGGAGGCAGCGCTTCATAAAGGTTCGTTTGCACACAGATTGCTTTCAGGGGCAATAAAAAAAAGGATTTTGGCAGTGCACTGCCCGGTGTTATTACACAATTGCCTGGTGAACACGGCAGGAGTGGTGTGGACTCTCCCCCTCACCCTCCCCCTCCCCCTCCCCGCAATAAACGGCTCAATCAGGGCTCAGCCCCAAAATCTTTTTCAAACAGCACATGAGCTCCTGAGTTGAAAGATTTAGACACACACTAACGCACCCGAATAAGTCTCCTTTTAGCACACGTTCATGTTCAGGAGCAAACGCTCCTAACGCGAGCGCACGGTGGAGCCCTGTCTATCGCTCGCTAAAGTAAACATCGGCCGTTTGAGGACATACTCCAGCATGTCCGCACGGGAAGCTGGAGACCTCTACCTCTTCCTCTTGGGCTCAAATGAAGACTATTCTATACTTAAAAGCACAGCTTCTGATACCGAACACCTATTGCATTGCCTGCTTTATGGAAATCAACTGACTTCAAACAAGTTTTTATTTCACAACAAGAGAAAAACTAAATGAAACAAACTTAAGTTGAATCACAACCTAAAGGTGACATTACCTACTTATTTGCTCTACTTGGCTAGAATTCATTCGTCAACGATAAGCTGTGAAAGTTCTGTGGTTCATAACCTGAGTCCGTAAATCTTGCCATTGTCCCATCATTCCGTGTGCACCTTCTTTCACAGAATACTCCGTGCTGACTTATGAAACTCCTTGCAAAAGTAACAGGCTTAGATGCATCTGGAGCTCAGAGACTGGATGACTGGGAATTTGAGCCCATGCAGGGAGGATGGCTCCCTTTTGGGAGGACAGCCATGTTCACATCACCTATCAATCAAATTTTACAGCTCTTATTACCAACAATTACTCAAAATAAGCAGCGCACGCACTACACCCTGGCCTGAACCCCCCCAGAGCAAGCCAGAGGAGACAGCAGCAAATCCCAGGGAAACACGGAGGAAGAAACTTTGAGAGGAGCCAGACTCATTTGGGGGGGGGGGGGCTGTGCTCCTGTGGCCGGCTCAGGGTGTGGGGCAGGCAGGGGGAGCAGGCAGACAGCAGGCTCAGGCACTACCTGCTTAATGGACACAGTATCCAACACCCTTTACCAGCTTAAGCTGCAGCTCCACCACAGCACTCAGCCTACATGATGCTGCCTGCCACAGGACCTGCAACAGGTTCAGGTATGAAGGAGCTGTCCAATTAGCCGCTCAAACAGCACCGAGCGCCATTCCACACCTTTCCAGCAGAGGAGGGAGGAGATGTTCACCACACAGGCAGGCCTTCCCTTTCAGAAAGCGCCCCGCCCGACACCGCCGCCTCGGCTGCATGCGGGTTCCAAAACCCAACGGCACGACGCGCACCAGGGTCGATATTCTTTGGCAGAGCGGACAAAATAATGAGAGTGCTTTTTCCGAATAAAAAAAATAATAAAGCGCGAGGAGCCTGCAGTTTTAACGAAGGTCGTCTTTACAAAGGCCGTCTGTGGGAACTTCAGCGCAAACGAGCCTCCGGAAAGCTGGGAACATACGCGCACGAAGCCACAAGCCAACACTGCTGTTAATCACCCCCCCCCCTTCCCTCCCCCCCCATTTTGAGCAGGTTCAGTTCAGTTCCATTTTATTTGCACAGCTCTTTTTAAAGCAACACGGTCCCAAAGAAAATTTACAGGAAAACGGGGAAGTAGAAAAGCTGTGAAAGACCCAGGCGGAACCTCCGAAAAACCAGCGAGGTAAAAGAAAAAAAAAATTCCCCAATGAAAAGAGCTAGAACACTCAAACAGTGATGAGAGCAAACTGCCGAGTGAGGAGACCAGGCTACTGAGGCTGGCTATCGAGGGCCAGCGCTGAGGCTGGCTATCGAGGGCCAGCGCTGAGGCCGGCTATCGAGGACCAGCGCTTAGGCTGGCTATCGAGGGCCAGCGATGAGGCTGGCTATCGAGGGCCAGCGCTGAGGCTGGCTATCGAGGGCCAGCGCGAGCTCTGCCGGCCAGGCTGGAGCGGCGGGGGTAATGACTGAAGGCATTATCGGCTCTGTGACACGGCACTGCTGCTTTTATTTGTGTTCCTCTGCTTTGCGGTTAGCGCACTCTGCCGAAAGCCGGCCCTCGTATTTAACGCCTGCGCGCGAGACCGCGGATCCAGGACCGCTTCCGTCTGCCGACGAGCCAAGCCGCCATCCCCGCTCCGGCCGGGACCCTGGCCTCGCGGAAGGGGGCGAGCTGACGCCTCCCTGAAAATCCTGATCTGCTGGACCAGTTCCGCGCCGCGAAGATCACGGGAGCCATTTCGTGGCGGGTGGGAGGGGCGGACGCCCGGGACTCGAGCTGAACGTCATTCGCACGCGTTTCCGTTTGGTGAACCGACGCCTGGAGACCACGCCTCTTCACGGACAGGCGTTCGGTAAATGGGAGCTGTCACTCGCGTACCGCGTGACGCGGTCAGCGAATGGACTGGCAAGCTCGCCAAGTGAACGTCTCATCACCGAAACGGCACCACCAGCCAGAGTCCTCACAGATACAGAGGGGCACAACCAAGCCGCTGGAAGACCCTGCAACTAGGAGAAGGACAAGTATTCAAATACGGTCTATTCTGGGTGCAACCTCATCCCAATTTTGCATGGGATCAGCTAAATTCCAAAGCAAAATTCAGCGTCAGGTCCACCCTAACATTCAGCAAACGCTGCTGCACCCACTCTTGTACAAAGATCTGTTAAATGAGGGCGGGGGGGTGGGTCTTTTTTTTAAACAAACACAGCGTGGCGTTATCACAGACGCCTCTGAGGGGCTATGGGCAATATCCTGGCTTTGATATTTCAGTCTCCATTCAAATCTTCAGAAAAGGTGAAAGTAAGTCCGAACGAACAAAGGCAATTTAACTTTCTTACATTTCGCCATTTAGGAGGAATGTCTGAATCAACTGTTTTTTTTTTTTTTTTTTTGGATGGCACAAATTGGAGCGCTAACAAAGAGGCGTTTCGCAAGGGGAAGACGTACCCAGTTACGACCACAAGTTAACCCTAAGCAAACGCACGCACGCATGCTCACGCTTGGTTGTAGAGAGCTATCCATCATTTAAAGGATGAGTTGCTAAATGGTGGTAGAGAGCTATCCGTCCCACTTTATTTGTGATTTAAAGGGTGAATTGCTAAATGATTTCTTTACTCAATTATTTAAGAGATGAAATTATTATACAGAGCTATCATAGGTATTGACAGGCATTGAGTTGTTGTTGGTTGTTGTGTGTCTTAGTGGTTGTGTTATGTAATGTGTGTTGCTATGCACTGTGTATTGTTATGTAGCGTATTGTTATGTATTGCGAGTCTTACTGTGAGTATGAATGTTACGGATGTGTATTGATGTATTTTTCTGTATTGAAGTATTGTAAAAGATTTATGGGGACCCCAGGAAGAGTAGCTACTGTTACAACACAGTAGCTAATGGGGATCTAAATAAACAAACAAACAAACAAACTACGCAGACTCACCAGGGGTCAGGCATCAAAAGGAGCCAATATTCACGGCGCTCGGGAATTGAACCCGCAATCTCAGAGTTACAAACCCAGCTCCCAAACCGTCACACTCACTCACAAGACCCGTTTTACCCGTAGTTTAAAACCTGGACAATCTTGATTTTTAAAACTTCTATTGGGTATGCTTCCCATATGCTTTCGCTACTGTAACACAGGATTAGACACACACACACACACACACACAGATCCAGTAAAGACAGAAAAAAACTAAGATTGACTTTGAGAGGCATTACTTTGACAGAAGATTAAGGCTTCAGCACATTGGTTCCTGTAGCAGGTCTCTGGGGAAACTGAGATGTCACCTTTCCAACAGCAGATGTCTACTCTTCTGATCAAACGGTTCCTTGCCGCTTCATGGTTTAAGCCACACGAACCCTGACAGCCTCCAACCAATCGCATGCATCCATGCCTCCCACAAATGTTTAAGAGGAGCGAAAAACTGTTTAGTTCCACAGACCGTTGGAGAACACTCGTTCTGAAGGAGGGAATTTCCTGTTCCTCAAAAGATTAACAGTAGTCACACTTTACACGGTCGACTTCAGGCGTTACAAGGCGGTCGACTTGTCGAATAAGCAATAATAGCAGCAATAACGGATGAAAGGTCTCAGCACACACAATTCCCCTTTCCAACATCTATCAAGTCGGGTCGAGATTTGGCATTACTTTCCCGCAAATGCGTTCAGACCGTCACATAGTCGTAAATGCTGTCCACATACTTGTTTAGTTGCAGTGAACCGTTTCAATCAATTTAGTCACTTGTAAAGCCGATATGCATGCGGTGCAGTCCAGTCCACCAGTGTTCTCTATTAGGCAGAGCATCTGCTAGCTGGCGGGCATTTTTAATAAGAGGCAGTTCGTTCCTCCAGCGCTGCGCTGCCAGTGCGCAAACACTACGGCCACAAGCCTGTGGCACACCCCCTCCTGCCACCAGCCCCGCATACGCAGTTACAAAAACAAAACGCTTAGCAAAAGAAAGGCTCTCCCTCTCTCGCACAGGCACTAATAAGAATCGCATGCAAACGTCGTACAATATCTACATCTACCGACGTCGTACTTTCACTTTATTTAGGACATTTGTGTGTCAGTTGAAGTCTAACAGGTCTTGAACAAGACTAATACCGAGCAGACGTTAGATAACACGGTAAACGCAAACACCAATGCCAGTCTAGTCCAGCTAACCTCACCGCAACCAACATTTTTCGATAGATAAAAGGTAGCCTAATTTATGAGCGTGCAACAGCTTCTTCTATTTTAGACAATCCGATATCAAATTCAGCTCATTATGGTTGTTATCAGTTATAACGTTAACGAGCTATATGAACTAGCGTGAGCTTTAGAATTGACCAATAGCGTTAGCTAGCAAGTGGTAAATTAGTGGTTTAATCTCTCCATCAGGACGTTGGACAACTTAACGTTTGTGAGACTTGACAGCGAGGACGGTGCGTAAATACATGAAACCGATGCCACGGGGTCTGTTCTGAAAAGGTGGGTGCTAACTGGCTAACTTTGATTGCGTTAGTTAGTACAGCACGGGATAGCGAAGGTAAATCGAAACTGTTTGTACGTGACTGGTTCTGAGCATTCATATGAGCATATGTAGTGTGAGCAGCAGTTAACGTGACAGGTAACCGTTAGCCAACATGCAGCTGTAGCTAACGAGCCAGGAGTAAATCGCACCAGCAATATGTAAATTAACCAAATGCTTGTTGCCTTGACCGATGCTTTTTTGACGTTCAGCATTTACAGTTAACCAACTAAGAGCCAGATATATTAGCCACTAGTCTAGATAAGCTGACAAAGTCGGCCAGACTATCCAGTTAACTAATAGTTAGATAACCATGTGCTAGCTGATCCAAAAACAGTTAACATTAACTTAGCTAGCTATGTTATTAGGCTGTCTAGTTGATCATGAAACCATGACATACTTAAGCAGTTAACGTTAACGTCATGGGATTAGGTAGCAAGCCAAATAATTTTACAAACGAATGATTGGTTAACTGTGGAGGTAAGTCCGTTCGCTAGATCTAATGTGTCAGAAATGAAATGCGCAACATAGCTAAGACTGAACCACGCTGTGTTGTGGGCTACGACAGGTAATTAGCCAGATGCCATCACACACCGACACAACCAAATCCACGAGAACTCACCTAGACTAACGCTACTCACAGTTGACAACCCAAATGCAAGCGATTTATGATTTATAGTTAATTACCTAAATGGAGAGAATGAATAGCATTGTAGCTAACAAAGATGTGCGTTTTTCCACAAAAAATCAGTAATCACCGTTAGCTGCCAGAGACAAGGCCCTTCCTTACCTGGACCATCAGAGGCGGACCGGGCAGGTGAATTGAGCTTCGGTCGCTTTGGGTTGGGAGGTCCGACATCCAGCAAGTTCTCCGCCATGGTAAAGGACTCTGATTGTTACTTTAACAGCCGAAGGAAAATCAACAAAATCTTCCAGACAGGCTGGAGCTGGGATCAGCCCAAATCGATCCGTAGGTTTTCTTTCTTGCAACCACTCCGTTAAAAGAAAAATAATTAGCTAGCTAGCCAGCTAGCAAGGTAAATGCTTCAAAAAAATAGCAACAGCGCCCCGCTCCGCCATTCACCCCATGATAATCCAACACCCAACACCCACATTATTATCATTAATAATTACCCCCGATGAAAAAAATATTTTATTCCAAAAAAGAAAGTAAAAAAATTATAGTAATGCATAAACTGAATTTTAGGTCCCTTGCCCCACAAGTCGTTACGTTACCTTCGCATCTTTACAAAACCGTTTTTTCTGAGCGCAATTTGATTGCATCAAATTGCATTTCTGCCTCGAATAAAATGTAATTTTAAAGTAATTTTATGTTGCGATTTCGTCCGTTCGCCGCTGTCTCTCGAAAAACAATACGGACAGGAGCGGTGATACGGAGAGAAGCGGCGCTTTCTGAAGGGGAAATCAGATATACGGTGGGTTTTCTAACCGACGAAAACCGATCCAATCCTGGTTTTTTCGCATGAAATATCTTCGAAAGTGTACAAGCTGTCCGTTTTCAGCGGAGCGGCCCCGTCTGATCTGGGTTTGGGTAGCCTGTTATTAAATTAAAAAATAATACTCTCCCGAAATCCTGATTCCGAGCCGCGACAAGATGGCGGCTGTTGATTCCTTCGATACAAAAAGTTTTTTTTCTTTTTCCAGATAGACTGTGGAGGGGGAGGGGCTACGCATTCACGCCCTACGCAAGCCCTGCTCCACCGTACGTCACACGCCACACGGATATTAACGAAGACTCCACCAGTGACGGAAAAGCACGAAAGTTGAAAATATTTATAATGAAGAAACTGACAGTTCTTGTCCATTTAATTCCTACTTTATATAAATACTGATTGAAATGTGTTTGGCTGCAGTTAATATATACACATCCACAAGTGGACTAAATCTGCATGTACTGTACTTCGGCTGCATTCACAGTTACAATAAATTCTAAACATTCTTCTACTGCAAAATTCACTTCACTGACTAATTAACAATTAAAAACAAGCTCCTTAACCCTCTGTTGCTTCAGTAAATATAAAATGCAAGCTGTAAAAATGCATACCTGAATTAAAATATAAGCTTTATAAGACATTGTGCTTAAGGGCCAAGAAAATAAAATACCTTCACTTAAACAACTTCTGTCATCAATCACAAGGCAAAGTGATTGGCTTATTTTGGCATCCTATCTAGGCTTATCAGTTCTTGTTTTGCTTGACTTAAATTGTCAAACTCAAACAACTGCATTCATCAAAACCTTTTAACTTGAGTGAAAATGTAACACAAATCAATTTTAAATATTTTCCTTTCCTAGACAGTAGATAACCTTTTTACAAAGATATAAACTACAAGATTATATAGAAAACAAGACTAACAGTTACAGCTACACTTTGGCATCCACAAGAAATTACACCGAAAACATTTTACATACAATCCATTTAAATAGCTGGACATTTTACTGAAGCAATTAACACTAAGTACCTGGCTCAAGAGTAAAACAGTAAGTTACAAGCAAGTTCCCTAATCACTGTGCTACACTGCTACTCTCAGTTAATCCACTCTGCATGCAATAAGTATCTATACAGTCAGTCAATAAAGGATTTTATCCTTTCAAACCCAAAATCTAGAACTGGCTTATTCATTATGTAATTTAGCAGTTTCAAGATGCCAGTTGGTTCATGACATCTGTCATGTCCTTAGAATACTGTGTCGCTTCCTCAGTAACATAAATCCCAAGCTTTTATAAGGGCCAATCCAGGAGATAATGTCTTCATTTTATTTCCTTTAAAGTGGCAAATCTTTCTTGTTTCAACATAATGGTTTCATGAGATCATCACCACCCGAAATCTGTCAAACAAGGGGCTGTGGCTCAGCTGTGGCCGTAACCATGGAAGGGCTGCTAATTGATTAATTGGTTTCTGATTGGCTTGTCTATGTCTGTGATTTTCTTAGTGAACTCAAGGCATGCTGGTCTGCCTATGATTGGTCCAGTGAATACATATTAGCCCTGTCTGAATCAGCACACTTGCCTACTATCGAGTATACAAGCTGTATACAACTTGTATTCAACTTGCATACTCAATAGTAGGAAAGTGTGCCAATTTGAATACATACACTGTGTCTCATTATGAATGGCAAGCATTTCAGACACCTTGCAGATGTGTTACCAAGTTTGTTTGACTAAAATTACACAAATATATAAATTCATTTGTACAGTTTACTTAACATGTATTGACACTGGACAAATATACTTGTGTAGACTCAACTCCGTTATATTAAGAAAGACTTAAATTTCACAAAATAAAACTTTTACACATTGTATGGCTTTGTCATTTTATTTTAGAACCTACTGATATGTATATTTATCATTTGCACAAATACAAATGCGAATTAAGAAATTTAACAAAGAAACTCACTTATTTTTTCCCCTCACTTATTGTACCTGGACATTTTTCAGTGAGTGTGAGAGAAAAAAAAAAATTAAGTCAATGAGCAGAAACCAAACAATAGTCTATTTAATTTATTCCATTTAGTGTTTACACAAAATGTCTTTATTTAAACCTTTACCCTTCCAAAAAAACCTTGAAAACACAAGGGGCCTATGGGAGAGGCAAAGGTCGACTGAAAAACAGCACCTCTCCAAAGGGGATGCCCCAAAATGACAAACAAACTAATGCATGAAGGCATAACCCTCACTCTACCTAAGCACTTAATATCCTGTGAACTTTAAAGGCTGTCCTGTCCTACCACACCCTAGCACTCATCTCAGAGCTCTCTGCCCACCCTCCATGTCAAAGACAATACCCAGAGACTTTGCTATTGTCCCAAAGCCTCCGATTTGGTTTGAGAACTAGACATACATTTAGCAGAAAGAAGAGAGCATTAGAGGCCTGTAAAAAGTGCCTGGAACATGTGAGCTTTAAGTGAGTACAACGTTTGTACTGTAAAACGCTGGTAGGACAAGTATGGGAAAAAAGTCATCATTAAGCGGTTCAGTGAAACAATATTTCTATTGTGCTGGAGTGCTCTTCTGGCCCACAGTAAACATTTAACGACACATAAGAACATCGATTTTATTGCTATGCCCAAAAAGACTAAAACTGCGGCGTGCAGATTCCAAAAAACCGTGCGTGGTACCACAGTCAACAAAAGGCCAAAGCGACACCAATCCAATCCTTGCGTCCCCAAAAATGTACATTTGTGGGGTAAATATAAAAAATGAAAAAGCAGTTCATTCTTCTCCAATAGGCAAGCAATGGAGATACACGTAGGGTGAGGGGGAGTGGGGGTGGGGGGATTTGGTTGGAGACAGTCGGGGTGGAGTGTGATGCGAGAGTAGGCGGTAACTAATGGCAACACGCTCAAAACATCTTATGACATGGAACACGAATGAAATGAAGATGCTGACATTTTTAAAAGGCCATTCCGTGAGTGGGCCATGCAGATTGTCAGCCAGGTCACATGCCAAGCTGGGAGTTCCACACTGCAGTCTCCTTGCTGTGAGTTGGGGTGTCACACAAGTCCAGGGGGACCCCCCTCATTCGCTCATCATTATCCTTTAAACCCTCACTACCCATCTCTTCCTGAATTTTGTTTTCTCCATTTACACTGCAGTATTTTAGATAAGAGGAGAAAGGCTAACGCCAGCTCATCAAGGATTTGACTGATGCACACAACACTTCTATCCAACCACAAATGACCAATATCAACTGGACTCCACACCTTCAAGTCCATAGTGCTTGCTGGGGAACAGTACATATATAAGATTGAATACATGCAGTGATTTATCTGTGGAAGTCACTTTGAAGGTCCCGTGAGAAGTTTGTGTCTTTTGGCTTGCCCCGCCCACCCATGTGCACACACACACACACACACACACACACGCAATAAAGCAGAAACACCCATTCTGCCCTAAATATTCTTTCCCTTCCTTCTGATAATATGAAAATCTGGCACATGCACATGTATAAATAACATAAACACAAACTCTAATTTATAATATACAATATAAATGCATATATGTACAAACACAGTCAGGGCTTTGTGCAAATGTATACAGATTATGTTAGTGTGTTTATAAACAATACATTATTGTGTACAACAAAGCAAAACAAAAAGAAAAAAGCAAAACTATATTAGAACAAATGCACATAAACATCACTCTTTGGCATAAGGTATTGTTTCAGCGCGCCAACTGAAATCTCTCACAACACTCCCTAAAAGCCACCCTCTGTCCAATATACATCACTAACTGAAACTGGGTCTTTTTCTTTTTTTTCCCCACAGAGAAGACAAAATAACACTGTAAAAGAAATACTAAATGACATTTTGTGAAAACACAGAAAAGTACAGGCGATGGTGAAGCACAGAGGAGGGGATGGGGGGGGGGGGGGGGGGGGGGGGTCAGACGTGACGAGGTGTCGCGTGAGAAGCAGCCTGTTTAGCGGCTGCTGTTCTGATTGTCCCAAGCAGAACTCAAACTCCCCAGAACTCAGCAACAAACCCTGGAGCATGAAGAAAAAAGACCAAAAAAACAACCTTCTGTGGACGGTCTCGATTATTAATATGCAATTATGGCAAATCTATGTGCCCACACTGTACTGTTTATCTTTGTGATCCCTCCCCTCCCCATTGGCTGTCATGTCATTATCAACATTCCGAGTAACAGGTGAGGGAGTGCTGGCTTTTCATTTCCCCAACAATGAGGCGATCAGTGTGAAACCTCTAAAATCAGCAACACTCCACAAACCAGCAGTGAGGAGGGAAAGACTCCACTTCAAAGAACTGCTTGAATGTCACCTCTCTCATTAATTATACCTGTGCTTTAGCACAGGTCTACAGCGCAGATATACTACCTGCAACCAATGAGAACGCAAATGCCTGTGCTTTGTGCTGTGTTACATAAGGGTCAGTCCCTCTTCGCTATTCCTCAAAAAGCGACAGTTGCCAGAACACATGCCCCAGTCCTGTTCCTCTCCGATTGGTTCCTTCTCACTGTCAAATCACAGTGCAGGATTCAGGGATACAGTAAGGGCTGTGCACTCATAGGTTGTCAGCATAGCCTCCACACAATACATATTTTCCTTTTTTAAGATATGTCTGCTTGCCTCCAATGTAAGGGCCACAATATTGCACCTTCAAATAATAACCTGTCTGCCCCACCCCCTTGATCAATGTTAATCCTGTGCAAAACCAAAATATAAATATTCATCATGAATATGTGTAATACTGTTCAGTTTTGTTTTTAATTTGGCTTTGGAATACATTACTGCGGTGTGCCAATATCAGTATGCACACACACACAACACACGCACACATGCACGCACACACACACACACACAGACACATTCACACCATAATTAGAGAGTGCACAGTGCAACTATATTTTGAAATTTAAACTTTTCTTTCATCAAAGCCAAATATTCTTTATAAAAGGCACAGTACACCAATTCATATAAAATGCACTGTAAAAGATTTAGAGCAAAAAATAAGAAAAAAAACAGCATTTATGGAAGTAATAAATACTATAAATGTACAAAAATGTAAAAAAAGGACAATTTCCAAGATGGGACCAAAAATCAAGACTCGAACAAAAATAACAACCATGACAAGATATATATTAATATATGATTGAAAAAGGCACTAATACTTCTTTGCAGTGTATATCACTGACCTGTTCTGAGCAAAGCATAACTGAATACGTTCCACTCAGAGCTATAAGTGAAGGTTGCTGAACTTTGCCACAATCACAAACCACAATCGTTCTGATTCAAACATTGCTGGTCTTCACGTGTGTGTGCCATAATCAGTTGTTACCACTTACTAATACTGCCTGTCAGTGCTCAAGTATTTTTTCTGCTCCTGGATTCTTGTACTCAATCTGGCAGTTAAATTTGGCACAAATTTAAGTGACCCCCAACTACTTTTAAGTAGCTGGTTTCTGTTTCCAGGTAATTAACTTGAAGAGGGATCTTTGCACCCCACGTGGAGCTTGGTGAAACCCAGCGAATCAGTTTGGAGCAGAAATATCAGAGACTGAGACAAAATAACTACGACACATAAGCCTGCATACCCCCTGTCTCCAAACTGTCAAATAAAGAAAGAGAAAGGAAAATCAAGATCGACAGCAGGAGACGTAAGAAAGGCAAGCAGCCGTAAGGGGTGAGGGGTGAACTTCAACCCTGAGCACACAGCCCTTTCACAGTGATAGATGAAGAGAAAGATACAGAAAGAAACAGAGGAAATGATTACCTGTGTAAAAAAATATATACATTCACACAGCAGGGTATATTTCGAGAGACTCCAGGAGTATGTACAACTAAACTAAGTAATTTATTCTGTCCCAATATTATATGAAAAAAACCCTTTCAGCATAAAAAATGTTTACTTAAATTAAACATTTAAACCAATCTCTAAACAACGTTGTACTGTGCCTGTTGATAATTCATGTAAAAGGGGACACTGTAAGAACATCAGTGCTGAAGAACCTCCATCAAAAACAAGCACTGATTGGGTAAGACTTTATGCCCCAGAGGAAAACGTCCAATTGCAAAGCCAGCATGGCACGTACTGTAGGTTCCATAAAAGATGGACTGCCATGCATCAGGTGTTGATTTCGGGTCACATAGTGGACCTGGATTTACTCAGGGGATCCATCTGCTCTGCTGTGGCACACATTTTACATCAAACTTTATTCACACACAGAAGCGTGCGGCAATGTGGGAATAGTCAGAAACGTCAACCACCCCCCTCCCACCACCCCGTACTCTGTTTAACTCTGTTTAACAGCCTGTTACGTATGTTAAAAATCACAATCCCACAGGCAACAGAGATCCAATAGGAACTCACTTGTGCTCATCCATGAAGTTTTCCCTTCCCCTTCAACACGCCACAAACCTGGCTCTCTATTCAAACATCTTTCCTGATAACTTCAAGTGCCCCATGTTGACACTGTTGCACATTTCACACATCATCGGTCACACGGCACCCTATTCAAAACAGCCTTTCAACTGTCAACGGCTGTCAAAATGCCTTTTCAGCTTTCTCCACAAGAGTAAACCTCCACCGCCTGTTTCAGCAGAATGTATCTAAGGAGGAAGCCAGTGGCCAGAAACAGCCCAACCACCATCAACCTCTCAAGTAGCATTTTAAGGGTTCAGTTCCGTTTTTGATATGCTGAACTCCATTTGTAATGTCGGCTATTGCTGTAGCATGCCTGACGCTAATGGCAACATTCATTGTGGAACGTGCATTGGCCAACCGCTGTGATTGACTGAGGGGTCTAGGTACAGAGGGGGTTCCACTGCACTGCTGTGACAGGCAAGCGCATATCCACAACAAGCCATCACAATGTCACAAACATCAAAATACTGCATTCATCCCACTATTTCATTAGTTGGAAATCTGTGTATTACTGGTTTAAGCAAGCACATGCACAATCATGGACAAACTTCCTCTCTCTCTCTCTCTCTCACACACACACACACACACACAAACACACACACACATACACATTTACACACACACACACACAGGCCTTAAATATATTCCCTTTGTTGTCAGTTGTGAGAAAAGGTTGTGCGTGACCTGTGTTAGTGTCAGACACTGTGACCCTGGGAATGCGGATGGTGAGTTTGGACAGAGAGGTACAGTATCCCTGTCACTTCAGAGCCTCCTCCCTCAAAAGGGAAAACAATGATTGCATCAGGCGGGGAAAAAAAGGCAAAAGAAAAGTTCTAACAGTAAGCACAGCTTCATCCGTAGTCTAAAAAAGATGTGCGAGGATCTTTGAGTCTGCCCTTTGTGTTTTGTTCTTATTTTTCCCCTCTTAGTAAATCTTAGTCTCTTTCATGATCTGAGACTGAGAAAGTTGTTCTCTTAATTCATCCTGAAGGCACTTAAAACAAACCAAATAAGAAAGGCAAAAATATGACAAGAATTAAACGCAACAAGCTCTAATGTTTTGGCGCAGTTCAAGAGGATTGTGGGCCGGGAACAGCTGAATGCCGAACATACACCTGTACCCCACCCACCAGCAAAAGTCTCTGACTTCGACACACACACCTCACCCCACGGATGATCGTTTAAGAGAACGAAGCGTCTACCAAACGCCAGCATAGCCCTGGGACACCTGTCTCCCTGAGCTCTCTCTTCTAGAAGGTGTGTGTGTTTGGAGCTTTTTGGTGTACCCCTGTTAGACATGCACACGACTGCACACGCACACATCCACACCCGCACACACACACACCCAAACCCACATACACCCTCACACACACACACACGCTCTCCCCCACACACTTTTCCCGAGGGGTGGCCCACCCAGGCTGCGTGATTCAGCATTAAAGGGTTGGCGAAGGAGCCACACTGAAGCATCACTCCTGAGGCTCACAGTTTTGTCAGCTCGCCCAGCTCATCCTCATCCTCATCTTCCTCCTGGCCCTGACTCACCCCAGACCTGAGAGATGCAGTCTGGACAGGGGCAGACGGTGGGGCAGGGGCAGGGGAGATGGGCGTGGCTTGTGCCACTGGGGCCATCTGGGCAGCCCCTGCACTGGAGTCAGGATTGGGGGCGGGGCTGATTGTGGGGGCGGGGACAGGGGCGGGAACGTGGGTGGATCCCATGACTCTAGGTGGCCCCCTCACATCCTCCCTGCCCTCTGGCTTCCCGCTGGCTGGGGCAGCGACACTCTCTTGCCCCTGGACCCCGACGACGGGCCCCTGGACTCCGGCGGCGGCGACGGCGATGGCGGCGGGGGTGACGGCGGGCACCATGCTGGCGATCTCCTCGGTGGGCGAGCGCCCGATGCTGCCGTCCACCTGCACGCGGATCTCGGGCGAGACGGACAGCTGGTACTGCGGCACGGGCCCGCTGTCGGCGCTCTTGGGGTAGAGGAAGGTCCTCATCTGGCCCTTGCCCTTGACGTTGACGGTGCCGCGGTAGTCGAACTCGTAGTCCATCTTGCTGAGCGCGCAGTAGCTCTCCTCGCTCACCTGCACGCGGCACTCCACGCCGGTGCTGTCCATGCGGCTGGCGATGTTCACCGTGTCGCCCCAGATGTCATACAGCAGCTTGGTGGTGCCGATGACGCCGGCCGTCAGCGGGCCGTGGTTGAAGCCGATGCGCAGCTTGAACTGGAAGCCCAGCATGTTCTTGTTGAAGTCGTCCACCACGCGCATCATCTCCAGGGCGAAGTCGAAGAGGGCGCGCAGGTGCCCGTGCGGCCGGGCGGGGTCCCCCGCGCACTGCTGCGCGTTCAGCCCGGACGCCGCCATGTAGGTGGCGCCGATGGTCTTGATCTTCTCGATGTTGGCGAAGGCGGGCTGCCGCAGGAGCTCGTCGAAGTCGCCGATGAGCTCGTTGAGCACGCGGTAGCACTCCTTGCCGCCCTCGTAGCTCTCCTCGTAGAACTCGCTGAAGTTGACGATGCTGGCGAAGATGACGCCCACGTTGTCGTGGTTCTTGGAGTAGCTCTGCGTCACCTTCAGCTGCTCGGCAACGTGCATGGGGATGATGTTGCCCAGCAGCCAGTCCGCCTGGTCCCGCATGTTCTGGATCTTGATGCGGTGCTGGTCCGCCTCCACGTTGCCGTGGTAGTGCAGCCTGTAGCTGATCTCGAACTCACGGTTGAGGAACCAGACCAGCAGGAGCAGCAGGAAGAAGGCCAGGATGGCCTCCAGGCCCAGCAGGTCCTGCGGGCGTGGCGCCGGCTCGGACACCAGTGGGGAATCTGTGGGGTCGGTGCGGTTGCCTGACCTGTGGGGAGGAACCTTCTGAGTGACACCCTCCCAGAGGTACATTACACTGGACTCTCTGCCCAGGGACACCCTCCC
This sequence comes from Anguilla anguilla, assembly GCF_013347855.1. Lineage (NCBI taxonomy): Eukaryota > Metazoa > Chordata > Actinopteri > Anguilliformes > Anguillidae > Anguilla > Anguilla anguilla. The sequence goes on from NC_049217.1 coordinate 22,426,411, forward strand.
AGAGGTACACTACACTGGACTCTCTGCCCAGGGACACTCTCCCGGAGTTACATTAACTGTGTGAGAAGTAGGCAGACAGCAGATACATTTATCTTTCTTATTTATGCCTGTTTTTTTATTTAATTTTGATTTAATTTATGTGTCTGTGGTGTTTTAAGTGTTGTTTTAATGTCATGTCATGAGTCTGTGTCAAAGACTGTTTCCTGTCTTGTGCAAATGTGATTCTAAATCTGAATGAAAGAAAACAGCACTATGCCTAATACATTTTTTAAAATAAAAAGTAAATGCCAAACCCATATTGGACTCAAAATATTACTTCCTGCTGTACATTTCTACTCACCAGAGATCCAAAAATCCATCAGAACTGAAATACAGAAGAAAAGAGGTAGAAATCTTTTAATCAGAATGAGTTTCTGCACTGACATACATGGGGAAAAGGCACAATTCTTTTTTCTTTTTTTAATATTGTGTGCACTGTGTTCATCCACTGGCTGGAACAGAAGCTGTTTTTGGGGCTTTGAAGACATTTTGTGAAATTTCTCTTAAAAGGCATGATAAAAGCCTTAAGCTAGCTAAGAACAATGTGGAAAAAAACACATTCTTGCCTGACTGAAAAGGAAGCCTACAGTCGACATCTTCCAAAAGCTAATGTACTGACTCATTGACTGTTTGTATTTCCTAAGTACAGCTATAGTTAGCAGGGATAAAGCTCATTTTAGCCTGGTGTTCAGCCTGCGTTGCTTGTCTGTTAATGTGGAGGGGGCACTAGCACACCGAACTTAGCACTCCCACTGCAGAACGAACCAGGGCACGAGGCGAGCAGTGACAGCCACTGACCTGCAGAGGGGGTTGTAGAGCAGGACGAGCAGCACGACTCCCACCACGGTGGCCAGGACGGACCGCATCCAGAAGCAGAGGTGGCAGAAGTTGCAGTAGTGGATGATGGCGATAATGGAGGCGCAGCAGAGGAACATGGCGAACTGAGGGGCACAGAGGGGTACAGAGGGGCACAGAGGGGTACAGAGGGGCACAGAGGGGTACAGAGGGGCACAGAGGGGCACAGAGGGGTACAGAGGGGCACAGAGGGGTACAGAGGGGTACAGAGGGGCACAGAGGGGCACAGAGGGGTACAGAGGGGTACAGGAGGGGCTTCGGTAACAATCACGCACTGCAGGGTGTCACGGGCGAGCTGGGAGGCAGCAAGCGGCTTCACTTCACAAGCCTCAGCTTCCTTACACCTCAGCCAGAGCTGGCCCGATAAACAGCATAAGTGGCTGCCAAACAAAACAACACGAAGGGCCCCTAAAAGGCTAGGCCCGGCACAGAGCTCAGCACAGTTATAACATAAAACAGTGTGAGTGTGCTGGAGTATTCTCCATTATGTGCACTTATTTTGATCAATTATAGATTAGACATGGGCACTCTATATACCTGTACAGCACTATTCTCTGCTGGTGTTCATCCACAGTCCCAATACCTTTACTCACGGTCTCGGTGTTGACAACACTCCTGAAAATCTTGTATTCATTTGTAGCTCCCTCACTCTCTAACCTCCACACTCACCTGTAGCTCTCTTACCTTCTAACCTCCACACTCACCTGTAGCTCTCTCACTCTCTAACCTCCACACTCACCTGTAGCTCCCTCACTCTCTAACCTCCACACACACCTGTAGCTCTCTTACCTTCTAACCTCCACACTCACCTGTAGCTCTCTCACTCTCAAATCTCCACACTCACCTGTAGCTCTGTCACTCTCTAACCTCCACACTCACCTGTAGCTCTCTCACTCTCAAATCTCCACACTCACCTGTAGCTCTGTCACTCTCTAACTTCCACACTCACCAGTAGCTCTCTCACTCTCAAATCTCCACACTCACCTGTAACTCTCTCACTCTCCAACCTCCACACTCACCTGTAACTCTCTCACTCTCAAATCTCCACACTCACCTGTAACTCTCTCACCCTAACCACCACACTCACCTGTAACTCTCTCACTCTCTAACCTCCACACACACCTGTAGCTCCCTCACTCTCTAACCTCCACACTCACCTGTAGCTCCCTCACTCTCTAACCTCCACACACACCTGTAGCTCTCTCACCCTAACCACCACACTCACCTGTAACTCTCTCACTCTCAAATCTCCACACTCACCTGTAACTCTCTCACCCTAACCACCACACTCACCTGTAACTCTCTCACTCTCTAACCTCCACACACACCTGTAGCTCTCTCACCCTAACCACCACACTCACCTGTAGCTCTCTTACCTTCTAACCTCCACGCTCACCTGTAGCTCTCTCACTCTCTAACCTCCACACACACCTGTAGCTCCCTCACTCTCTAACCTCCACACTCACCTGTAGCTCCCTCACTCTCTAACCTCCACACTCACCTGTAGCTCCCTCACTCTCTAACCTCCACACACACCTGTAGCTCCCTCACTCTCTAAGCTCCACACTCACCTGTAGCTCCCTCACTCTCTAAGCTCCACACTCACCTGTAGCTCTCATATTCCATAACTTCCACGCTCACATATATTTCCCTCCCCTTTCTAACCTGGGTCAGGTCCAATCAGCAGGGGCAAAATCCAAGGTCAGTGACCGTGAACCAATCATGTTTCAGGGCTACCCGTACCTGTATGGAGAGGTGCAGGTCGCAGGTGACGTGGGAGAAGACGGACACGGCGGGCAGGGACACCAGGACGGCACCGATCACGTGACGGGGGACCCAGGCGGAGACGGCCCGCAGGACGGCATGGGTGCAGCGCAGCATGCGGTCCAGGTAAAAGGCCATGCTGCGCAGAGGGAGAGGGGCACCCCCAATTCCCGCTGTCACACCCCCAAAACACACACACTGAGCGCAGGTACGGTACACTCCTCACAGCTATTCATCTCACTTCCCTCTGTATCCCTCTCCCTCTCCCATTCCCTCTCCCTCGCCGATGCACAGGTTACAGGCGTGCTGTTCATTTCCACTATGACGCCCCAAAACAACACACCAGCGCATACAGGCACTGTTCACCAACCACATCTTCTGTGTCTCCATCACGCTGTCTCTCTCTCTCTCTTTCTCTCACTCTCTCGCTCTCTCAGAGAAAGATGAGCACTGTCAATTCATTCCCAGTATCTCACTACAAAAACCCACAGCAGTGTTCACAGCTACGAAATAAAACTTCTATCCTCCCCCGCCTCCTTTACATCGTTCCGTCGCTCCTTCTTTCACTCAATCCCTCTCTCACTTTTCATCCCTTGCCTCCTCCTCTCCTCCTTTCTCTGTCCTTTCTCTCCATCCATCCCCCCCTCTCTTCTCTCTTTTCCTCATTCTCGCTCCCCCCCCCCGAAGCAGCCCCCACCCCTCACCGGACAGACAGCACCAGGGACAGGAGCTCCAGCAGGGCGGCGCCGGCGGCGAGGGCGAGGGTCGGCGGGGGCGGAGTCAGGCCGGTGAGCAGCGGCCGCAGGAAGCAGGCCAGCGTGAGCACCAGGAACACGGCGCAGGACACCGCCACGTCCAGCAGGGAGCTAAACAAGGGACTGGCCACAGTCTGCACTGGAGCCTGGAGCTCCACCTGAGAGGGGGAGAGAGGGAGAGAGGGAGGGGGAGAGAGAGGGGGGGAGAGAGGGAGAGAGAGGCAGGGGGAGAGAGGGAGAGAGCGAGAGGGAGAGAGAGAGAGAGAGAGAGAGGCAGGGGGAGAGAGGGAGAGGGGGGAGAGAGAGAAAAAGAAAGAGAGAGAGACAGAGAAAGAGGAGGAGCAAGGGGGCCAAGATAGAGTAATAAATTGAGGGGTCAGAAGAGAGTGAAGAAGGAGAGATAATGGAAATTCATAAAGGAGAGAAATGAGAGGGGAGGGAAGAAACAGACGGGGGGTGAAGGAGATGACAAACGAGGGACTAATGTATCTCATATGGAAACAAAGAAACTATGACAATTTCACTAATCGCTGACTCAAACACAAGGACAATAATTCTTGGTGAACTCCCTCAGAGGATGTAGTGTAAAGGTGCTGACTGGAACTGCAGTACCCACAGGCAGCCAGCAGAGAGCAGTGCAGGGTAAGAGCGTGCTGTTGTCAGCTGCCTTGCAGTTCTTTCTGCTTGCCGCAGTCCTGTCTGGACATAATGCAGTGCTGTGTGTCTGTGTGTGTATGTGTCTGTCTGTGTGTGTGTGTGTTTTTGTGTGTGTGTGTGTGTTTGTGTGTGTGTGTGTGTGTGCACGTGTGTATCTGTATCTGTGTCTATATATTTTTGTGTGTGTGTGTGTGTGTGTCTGTGTCTGTATGTGTATCTGTATCTGCGTCTATATATTTGTGTGTGTGTGTGTGTGGCTGTATTTGTATGTCTGTGTCTGTGTGACTGCATTTGGGGGAGTGAGATGACAGCAGGACAGTAAAATGGCAAATAAAAGAAGAGAAACACAGTAACCATCATAGAGAGATACAGAGAACGACAGACAGGCAGGCAGACACAGAGAAGATAAAGAGAAAACAGACAGGGAGAGGCAGGGAGGGGAGGGGAGGTGAGGGGAGGGGAGGGGAGACAGTCGCACCTCCTCCTGGTAGCTCCTCCGGTAGGCCGACTCCAGAGTCTTCTCCAGGAAGTTGAGGCCCAGCTTGTTGATGGGAGGCTTGAAGAAGTAATCCTTCATCAGGCTGGAAGGACAGACAGATGTGGGGAAGAGAGGAAAGGAAAACAGAGGAGGCAGAGAAAGAGAGTGAGGGGGAAGAACAGAAGGGAAAAGAAGGAAAGGGGTAAATAAGTGAACAAACAACAAGAGGTCAAAAAAATAAAACTGGGCATGTGACACAGGAGTTCAATACCAGTGGCAGTAAATTACAAACGAAAAATTATTTCCAGTTCAGTCCACACCACCATGCAGGACCACAAGGGCGAGTAAAATGTGACCACAGACTCTCCACAGTTCAGTGTTCGGCCTTACGGGTCATGTGACCTCCCCGCACCCAAACCTTTTTTGTGTAACCTTTTGGTTACACTGTTGTAAGTCGCTCTGGATAAGAGCGTCAGCTAAATGCCTATAATGTAATGTAATGTAATGTAAACCTCACCTGTCCTCCTTTATGACGTCAACAAAGTGGGCGTCGCTCCGCTCGCGGAAGTTCTTCGAGCGCAGCGGGATGAGGGCGGAGTGATCCATGGAGGCCACGCCCCCTCGTCCGCCCCCGGCCCCGCCCCAGTTCTTCTCCTTCTCCTGCAGCATCTCGCACAGGGAGGTCTGGCTGCGGGTCACCGACTCCTCCACTAGAGGGCTCAGCAGCCCGTTCAGGGCCTTGGGACTCCGCCCTAAGGGGGCCTGGCGGCCAACACACAGGAGGGGGTGTCAGGTGAGGGGCGGGGGAGGAGTCATGGAGATGTGAATGGCAGGTGAGGGGCGGGGGAGGAGTCATGGAGATGTGAATGACAGGTGAAGGGGGGAGGAGTCATGCAGGTGTGACTGGCAAGTGAAGGGGGGAGGAGTCATGCAGGTGTGAATGGCAGGTGAAGGGGGGAGGAGTCATGCAGGTGTGACTGGCAGGTGAAGGGGGGAGGAGTCATGCAGGTGTGACTGGCAGGTGAAGGGGGGAGGAGTCATGCAGGTGTGACTGGCAGGTGAAGGGGGGAGGAGTCATGCAGGTGTGACTGGCAGGTGAAGGGGGGAGGAGTCATGCAGATGTGACTGGCAGGTGAAGGGGGGAGGAGTCATGCAGGTGTGAATGGCAGGTGAGGGGCAGGGGAGGAGTCATGGAGATGTGACTGGCAGGTGAAGGGGGAGGAGTCAGGCAGGTGTGACTGGCAGGTAAAGGGGGGAGGAGTCATGCAGGTGTGACTGGCAGGTGAAGGGGGGAGGAGTCATGCAGGTGTGACTGGCAAGTGAAGGGGGGAGGAGTCATGCAGTTGTGAATGGCAGGTGAAGGGGGGAGGAGTCATGCAGGTGTGACTGGCAGGTGAAGGGGGGAGGAGTCATGCAGGTGTGAATGGCAGGTGAAGGGGGGAGGAGTCATGGAGGTGTGACTGGCAGGGGGAGGAGTCATGCAGGTGTGACTGGCAGGTGAAGGGAGGAGGAGTCATGGAGGTGTGACTGGCAGGTGAAGGGGGGAGGAGTCTTGCAGGTGTGACTGGCAGGTGAAGGGGGGAGGAGTCTTGCAGGTGTGACTGGCAGGTGAAGGGGGGAGGAGTCATGCAGGTGTGACTGGCAGGTGAAGGCGGAGCAGTGGGAGCTCACCTTGCTGCTGCTGGTCTTGTGCTCGTCCTGACAGCCGTTCTGCACCGCCCCCTCCTCCCCCAGCTGCTCCTCCCCCGGAATCAGGAGCACACTGCAGGAGGCGCAGGGAGCCTGCAGAGAGAGGGAGAGAGGGAGAGAGGGAGGCAGGAAGAAGGATGAGGGGTGGCACAGAGAGAGAGGGAGGGAGGGAGGGAGAGGGGGAGGGGCAAGGGAGAGAAAGAGGTAGCGTGAGAGAGAGAGAAAGGAGAAAGAGAATTAAAAGAACAAGTGATGAAAACAGGGAAAGTGAGAGGAGAAGTGTGAGCCGGGTTAGACATTTCAGCAGCACTCAAACTCACAGCGCCAAGCGAACGGAAAAATGAACACAACGTGTGAAAAAGTAACTGCATTCAATGAAAGTAATGAGGACAGAGCAGAGGGAAAGAGACAGGGCTCTTCTCTTATCCAGACTGACAAATACACGCACGCTGCCACCACCCACCACTGGAACCAGCCAGCCCGCTGTCACCAGCTAGAAGGCTGCTACTGCAGCTAGGTAAATCTAAAATTGAAATTAAATAAATGTCCAGGCATAACTGGGGGGGGGGGGGGGGGGGGGGGGACTTATTGGGGGAAAAAAACAGCAATTTACCATGGAGATCTTTTCAGACATGAAAACCAGTGGGGCTTGAAAGTAACTTAAATAAAAACAAAAAAAAATTGAGGAAAAAAGAACCTCAAGGAAATGGTTGGCACACATGCACACACAGTCATACACACACACACACACACACACACACACACACACACACACACACGCGCATGTACACACACACGCACGCACGCATGCGCACACACAGTCATACACACACACACGCCCACGCACATACACACACACACAGTCACACACACGCACGCACACACAGTCATACACACACACACACGCCCACGCACATACGCGCACACACGCACACACAGTCACACACAGTCACACACACGCACAGCGGTGTCCCAGGGTGCCTCTAAAGAGCAGCCCTTCTGAGCGCGTGCAGAAGCCGCGGCTCGCGGGAGGGCTGCACAGCGCAGGGCTGCACAGAGCCCATTAGGCCCATTAGCACTGACGCGGCTTTTCATCCCTCTGTCACTTCATTAATTAGGAGGGTCCTGCGCTCCTGCCACAAACGCCCCCCCCAGCACAGCTAATGAGCCCCCACACTGCCACAGCTGTGTGTGTGAGTGTGTGTCTGTGTGTGTGTGTGTGCGTGTCTGTGTGTGTGTGAGTGTGCATCTGTGTGTGTGTGCGTGCCTTACTGCATATGTATGACAGCGAGTGTGTGAGTCAGTCACTCTGTGTGCCTATGTGTGCATGTGCGCATGCGCCAGAGTGAGTTATTGTGTGTGCGTATGAAAGTGAGTGTGTGGAGGTGTGCGTGAGTGCGAATATAGGTGTGTGTGTGTAAGTGAGTAAGGGGGATTATAAATGAAGGTAATTGCTAGTCATGTTACTGTAGGTGGTTAATAGGTTTCATTTCAAAGGTTGTCATTTCAATTAGGTGACATTTCAAAAGGCTGCAGAGAATTCAGTGCCTGGAAAATGCAAGCCGTGTGTGTGTGTGCGTGTGTGTGCGTGTGTGTCACCTGCGAGAAAAGGAAGACGGCACAGAAATACCAGCTAAACAGTTAAAATCTCCTCACTGCACTAGAATTTTCTGCAAACGGCTGCATAGCCAGGCAGGCATAGCCAGGGTCTGTGGGTGGAGAGCACAGGGTGTAGCTGGCCGGTCACACACAGTCACACACGGACGCAGCTGCACAGGCAGGCTTGTGGCGCAGGGTTAGGGTTAGGGTTAGGACGCAGCTGCACAGGCAGGCTTGTGGCGCAGGGTTAGGGTTAGGGTTAGGACGCAGCTGCACAGGCAGGCTGTGGCGCAGGGCTCTGGGACGGGACCGACCTTGGCTCTGTCAGGGGGGTCGTGGAGGTTGCAGGCGGCCGGGACGTCGGGAGTGCGGGTGCGGGGAGGGAGGCTCAGGGCGCCCCCGTGGTCCGGCCCGGCCGAGCACAGATGGGAGCAGCTGCACTGGGAGGGGTCCACCCTCCGCCCCGAAATCAGGTAGGTCTTCAGTCCTGGGGGAGAAGAGGGGACACATAGGAGCACACACATGAATACACACACGTGCACACACATACACACGTACATGCGTGCGCGCGCGCGCGCACACACACACACACACACACACACACAGAAACAGGCAGCAAAGCTGCTCCCAAGACAAGAACCCTCCAGCCATTCTGCCTCTCAGGCTCATTGGAGGGAGAGGGAGAGAGAGAGAGAGAAAGAGAGGGAAGGAGGGAGGGAGAGAGAGAGAGAGGGGGGGAGCAAGAGGGAGAGTGAGAGGGAGAGAGAGAGAGGGGGAGAGAGAGGGAGGGAGTGAGAGCAGAAAGAGAATTACCAAGAGAAGTGAGAAAAGAAAAACAAGTGAGAAAGGAAAAGAGAGAAGCGTGAGATGGGTTGCACATTTCAACACCACTCAAAATCACAGTGACAAGCTCAGAAAAAAATAACGCGACGTGTGAAAAATCGACGGTGACAAATGAGTGTAATACGGAGGGAGCGGAGGGAAAGAGAGACAGGGCGCTTCCCGTATCGAGATTAGACTCCACACGCAGAAAGAGGAGGGCAAACTCTCTTCCTCTCAGTCTCCGTCTCCCTGCTGCGGCTCGCTGGTGTGCAAAGGTCTGCAGCGCCCCCCCCCACTGCTGTGTCATCTTCCCCCCACCCCCCCCCCCGAACCTCCGCTCACCCGCCCCGCCCCTCCAGCTCGCTCAGGGCGCGGCCCCTCCGGAGCGGAGGGCGCTTTCGCGACGCGTCAGAGGGAGCGAGCGAACCGACGCAGACGTAAACAAAAACACGAGATGAGGGGAAGTCCGAGTGGGCGGGGCCAGAACCGGAGCCGCTGGCTTCACTACGCGGACAGGAAGCGGAGACGCGAACTTCCTCCGAGGTCCACTCCCAGGAAATTCCCAGGCCTTTCCCCATTTCCCAGGTCCCCTTTCTGCTCCAAGAAGAAAATGAATATACCACACCTAGGGAACTGTTTTATGACTATCCCTATTATTCTCATTATTATTACTACTATCACAGCAAATAATAATAATGTGCCTTAACTGTACACGACACCCAAGAGACCTCATCAATGTTTTATTCACTAGCCTTGCACTTAAGAGTGACTTGGAGTGACACCAGAGTAACTTGGAGTGCTCACACTAAACATCATCTGTTTATGTCAGGGGAAGCGCCTTGCCAGAAGGGTACAATGAAAATCCTTTTATTTGGACCACCGGGACGATAAAAACCAAAACACGAAGCGAACGGGTCCTGAAACGTGACTGCACGCCGAGCGAGAGACCGAGCAGACAGAAGCGTCAAAGCACGGGCGCGCTGACCGCCAAGCCCCCCGCCTGGAGCAGCAGGAGCATTCTGGGTAATCCTGCTTCTATGTCACAGCCCTTACGCCTCTAAATTCAGTTCCCGAGCTTCGATGTAAAGGGCGGAATTCTGAAAAAAACGTTCCCGCGAATTGGCAAGACTCGTCCGATCGGGGACGGAGAGAACGCCCGCGAGGGCCAGGAGGGGACGTGCAGGACGTCCCAGGGACTCTGGGAATCGTCCAGGCGCACATTCATCAAGGCGGACGCTCCTCCTGCTGTAACAGGAGCAGGACACCAGCCGTAGTGAAAGTGGCGGTGGCCTGATTCACTGCACCGTGTGTGTGCGTGTCAGTGCGTGTGTGTGTGTGTGTGTGTGTGTGTGTGCATATGAGTGTGTGCATGCATTTACCGTACGCGTGTGTGCCCATACTTGTGTACATATGTGTGTGTGTGTGTGTGTGTGTGTGTGTGTGTGCATATGAGTGTGTGTATGCATTTACTGCATGCGTGTGTGTGCGCACACTTGTGTGCATGTGTGTACATATGAGTGTGTGCATGCACTTACTGTATACGTGTGTGTGTACGCACACTTGTGAGCATATGTGCATAAGTGTGTGTGTGTGTGTGTGTGCATATGTGTGTAGGTGTGTGTGTGTGTGCACGTGTATACATACGAGTGTACACAGGCTTGTGAGAGAATAACAGGAAGTGATGCACAGAGAATCTGAAAAGAGCGAGCCACAGAATTAACATTAACGAGGACCGATCGCTCACAGTGACATCACACACATCTACTTCACAGCTCGTTGTTCCAAATCTCCTATTGTCAGAATTACATAGTACTTTCTGCCATTGTACTATGAATGAAAATGAGAACACATTCACTGCAGCTGAGAACCTTTCCCCCCCTCCCCCCCCCTTATTGTATCCCCTTCAACTGTCATAAACTCCACTTCCCATCTTACCCTTCATACATGCAGCACACATACAAAAAAATGGGTGTGAGATTATGAGTGCGTATGAGTGTGTACGTGTGTGTCTGTATGTGTCTGTGTGTGTCTGTATGTGTCTGTGTGTGTCTGTGTGTGTCTGTGTGTGTCTGTGTGTGTCTGTGTGTGTCTGTGTGTGTCTGTGTGTGTCTGTGTGTGTCTGTGTGTGTCTTGAGATGCGGTGAGATGGCCATTGAGGTATCTTGAATGTCTAACTTGAACGCTTTCCCACAGATTTCCTCCCAAAACACAAAGAGGATGAACTTCTCCCCAAAAAGACCGGGTCAGAGTCGAGGTGCCCCGGCTGTTAGCCTCCTGACCTTGAGAAGCAGCCACAAACGCACACACACGTGCAGAATGGACGTGTTTATACAACATTTATACACCTCACCCCACCAACACGCATGCACGCGCACACACACACACGTACTCACACGCATCCGCACATGCGCACATGCAGAATGGGACGGACACAAACACTCACACTCACCACGCACATTTATACACCTCACCCCACCAACACGCATGCACGCGCACACACACACACACACACACACACGCGCGCGCGCGCAGAATGGGACGGACACACACACACTCACACTCACCACACACATTTATACACCTCACCCCACCAACACGCATGCACGCCCACACACACACACGTACCCACACGCATCCGCACATGCGCACATGCAGAATGGGATGGACACAAACACTCACACTCACCACGCACATTTATACATCTCACCCCACCAACACGCAAGCACACACGCACGCACGCACGCAAATGCACCCATACACACACACGCACGCGCGCACACACGTGCACACGCTCACACACACACACATACTGATGCTTGGACACACGCGCACATGCCCAGCTGTATATGAGCTACGGACGTAAGGTACAGCCAATCACAGTGAACCACAACACAGTCAAGACCCCCTTTAAATAGAACTCTTGAAGTTTGTTCATTTTTAGTTTCAGGACCATTTAAAGAATTATAGCTAAACTGAAGAGAAGACTAAAAAAATTGCCATGACAACATGAAGGACTATGGGGATAAATTGGACAGAAAGAAAGAGAGAGAGAGAGAGGGAGAGAGCATGCATGTGTGTGTGTGTGAGACAGACAGAGAGAGAGAAAGAGTGTGCATGTGTGTATGATAGAGAGAGAAAGAGAGGGAGAGAGCGTGCATGTGTGTGAGACAGACAGAGAGAGAGAAAGAGAGGGAGAGAGCGTGCATGTGTGTGTGAGACAGACAGAGAGAGAGAGAGAGAGAGGGAGAGAGCGTGCATGTGTGTGTGAGACAGACAGAGAGAGAGAAAGAGAGGGGGAGAGAGTGCATGTGTGTGTGAGACAGACAGAGAGAGAGAAAGAGAGGGAGAGAGCGTGCATGTGTGTGTGAGACAGACAGAGAGAGAGAAAGAGAGGGAGGGATAAGGCATGTGTGTGTGTGTGAGACAGACAGAGAGAGAGAAAGAGAGGGAGGGATAAGGCATGTGTGTGTGTGTGAGACAGACAGAGAGAGAGAAAGAGAGGGAGGGATAAGGCATGTGTGTGTGTGTGAGACAGACAGAGAGAGAGAGAGAGGGGGAGAGTGTGCATGTGTGTGTGAGAGACAGAGGGAGAGAGAGAGAGAGGGGGAGATGAGGCAGGTGGAAGGAGGGGGTGCAGTTAAACGCATGACTCGGAGGTCAGTCAGAGAGCGATGCCTTTTTATTTCTAAATAAAAAACAACTGTCTCCGTCTCGGGCGAGGAGCCCTGCGCACAGCACTGGTCTCATTACAGGAATCATTTCGGGAAGGAGGGAGGGAGGGAGGGAGAGAGGGAGGGAGGGAAGAACTGAGCAGGCCGTGCAGGCCATTTTTGGACAAAACAAACAAGAAGAGCACAACAAGGAGAATCTCTCCCTCTCACAAGCCCCCATTCTCAGGGGACGCGTCCTCGTCAGTGTCCGGCAAACGATAACAGAGACAGAGAGCAGGGCCCCCCCCGCCAATCACAGCCCCTCATCCGCCCCCTGAGTGACCCCAAGTCACAGGGAAACACCCCCCCCACACTGGTTCACGCCTAGGATTCAAACCTGCGCCCTACCGGTCACAAGCCAGGCTCCCACAGCAGCGTGAAACAGGTTTCTCTTGGGGGGAAGGGGGGGGGGGGGGGTTTGGTCTGGGTCTAACAAAGTCAAACAGCCTTGGGACAGCCATCCTACACCTCCAGAGATCGCACAGGCGTAAAAGGCACACGCAAGCTGAAGGGGGAGCAGGTTACTGCAGATGCTTTTTCCTGACTATACCCTAATGGCTGCTCAGTGGTTGTTTATACTCAGACACCAGTTCCAGTGAGCAGAACCATTCCGTGCTCTATGTCTATGACAACCCCGCCCACCCCCCTTCCCTGCCCTTCCACAGACCACGCCACGGCCAATCATGCCGACAGCTCAACGCAAGCCAACCTTACCCCCCCCCCCCCCCCTGTCCACCACTGTCTCTCCTTAAGATGACGGCCAAAGACCTTCACGCTAAAAGATGAATAAATGCATATAAAGGAGCAGGCTGTGCAGGGTGGGGGGTGGAGGAGGGGGGGGGGGGGCTCTCCATCTGAGCCCTCCAGCACCGTAGTCACAGGTGTGACAGAAGCATAAAATGACACCTCCCACATCACCCTGTGCGGCAGCAGTAAGCAGAGTGCTGCCTGGGGGGAAACTCCGTATCCCATAATTCTACTGCACAGGGACTACAGACAGATCTCAGCATCTCATGCCAGCATGGTGACAGCAATAAGGGTAAGGCAAACTTAAAAAAAGACACAAGAAAAAATAAATGATGATGAAAATAAACATGGATTAAAAGTCACATTTAAAAAGTCGCCCAGAGGTTTCTTCCATGCAGTAGGTTTTGGGGGTGACTGCAGGTTAAGGGAAGGGGAGGTCAAGTCAACTGTCAAAAAGTAAGGCTGTGAATTAATCTTCTCTTTAACCTGCGATTGTCTTTCACCCCACTATCGATCACTCAGGAGATGGGCGGGGCGGGGCAGGATTGGGGGGGGCACGCCATCAATCGGGGACCACTTAGTGGGACGAGGCCGTCCTGATGGCCGTGGGGATCGATCCCATCGACCGGGAAACGGATTACATGGAGGACCGCCAGGATTCGCTCCTCTGCACCCCAGCCCTCCAGCAGCCGTCCCACAGGGTTCACACGGGACAGGGACAGGGACACTGCTGCCAGGACCCAGCACACAACGGCTGGAGACAAGAAAACAATTACACGCCCCTATTAGGTCTGCCCGTCCCTCCCCCTCTCTCTCTTTCCTTCCCTCCCTCTTTCTTGTTGGCAGTCTTTCTCTCCACCTCTTTCCATAAATCTCTCTATGCATGGATCTGTTCATCTTTCTCTGTCCTTTTGTTTCTCCATCCATCCATCGCTTCTCTTCCAATTAAACTCCACAGAATTTCAGTTCAATAGGGCTCCATCGACTGGGCCGTGCCCCACAGTTCTGCCCCAGCGATTAACAACACAATCTGATTAAAAGCCAAACAGGCCTCCTGCCCTGACCACACACTCCATCCTTTTGGGAACCATGACTTTCTGGCATTTGGCTCTCTAAAATTCTGAGACTGAGGTCATTGATCCCTCACCACCCTGTACCACTCCAAGCAAGTGATCAGGTTTTAGGGCCCGATGACAAGCAAGTCTGCTTTGCATTCGCTGCCCCAGACTTGCAGATATCAACAAGGCCATTCAGTTCATTTTTGTAATTCGGCTAATTCTGATAAACCAGGGAGGTGGTTTATTTGCAGAGCTGGGTTGGTATAAATTAGCGAATCACTAAGCTTCAAAACAAAGCAAAACAAAATAAAGGGGACTGTTTCCAAGGGCGACCACTTTACCCTCAGTCCGTCTGTCTGTCTGTATCGCACAGTTCATTACTGTACCCGTGTCCTGAAGTGCTGTGTTTTTGGCCTCTTGCTGTACAGATCCATTCACTGTTGTTAGTCTCACCCCCCCCCCCCCCAATATTGTGCTCTGTTCCCATTGTCTAAAAGGACACAGAGAGTAGCAGAGGAGGGTCCCACCCAAGGCCACCCCCCGCCCCCACCCCCTACCCCCTACCCCCCACCCCCCTGTATCCCTCACACTTCAGGGACAATGGCCACCCCTGAAACCCCACGCCCTCTCTGCCTGGCATCACTACAGGAGAACTCCTCAATGTTAGCCCACACCCCCACACCCCCACACCCCCCCCTCCGTCGTGACCAGCACTGTCGTGCTCGAGCCACCATTTCATCCGCATGGAGGATGGAAGCAATGGCGGACAGGACCCCGCCAAATAAAACCAGACTTCAGCAGTGCGCACCTATACGCTACAACAACAAAAAATTAATAATAAAGAAGAACTAAGTAGGGTGTCTCGTGGCGCAGCCTGTAGAGCACTGTCCACACGCTCATTACGAGCCGCGACGTCGGCGGTTCGAGTCCGAGTCTCTCCCTCTCTCTTCCCCTGTTCTCCCTGTCTCTCTACACTGTCCTGTCCAATAAAGCTGAAAAGCCCAAAAAAATATTTTTTTTTAAAAAGAAGAGCTAAGTAAGCCACATAAACACAGGACGCGGCGCAGGTACGCACACGGCCCCCGCCGGCCCCCCCTGTATAAAGCGGTTCCCATCAACTCCACGCGAAACCACACGCGTTCCTCAAAATCAAAAAAAAAAAAGTTTCAAAAAAAGACACTTCAATTAACTGCCACCGCCACAGACGCCTTATCTGGCCGTTGGTCATGTGACCACGGCCATCATCGCGCAGGCAGTCGTGGAGGCGGGGGAACAGGTGCCGGAGCGTCGCTGCCAACCGCCCGTTTCCCGCCCGGTTCCCGCCAGCTGGGAGTGGCGAGCGCTTGGCAGGAACCCCAGGCTCATCGCAGGGACCGCGTCCAGCCTGCGGGGGGCGACGCACCACAGAACCGCAGGTCCGAAAGAGAGAGATATCAAACCCCTCCCAAAGAACGGGGGGGGGGGGGGGGGGGGGAGCGACAAGGTGGGGCCTGTGTATTCTGAACACCTGCAAGTGTGTGTGCGTGCGAGTGTGAGTGTGAGTGTGAGTGTGAGTGTGAGTGTGAGTGTGTGTGTGTGTGTGTGTGTGTGTGTGTGAAACCGTAACTGTTCCGGTAAGCTTTCCACCATTAAATTTTCATGACTGATGTATACATCCGCAGCCGTGCTCTAGATCAGTAAGTAAAATAAGGAAGAAGTTATTGAGACAAGTGCGTGATGGAAGAAGTGAGAGAGAGAGAGAGAGAGAGAGAGAGAGAGAGAGAGTGAGAGAGAGAGAGAGAGAAGGACAGAGAGCGCCGTAGGTTCAAAGCTGAGTAAGGTTACTGAAACGGATCATTCTACTCTTACAGAAAACGGTCTTTGTTGCCTAAAAGAACTGAACAAACACAGCCGATCAGGCGTTCAACTCCGTACTAATCTACAGAAAACCACTGAGCAGGAATGCAGTTTAGAAGGAGATATGCTTATGGAACTTATTCATGAGAATAAGCGTGTGTGTGTGAGAGTGCGTGCATGTGTGTGTGTGGTGCGTGCGTGTGTAGTGCGTGTGTGTGGTGTGTGCGTGCGTGTGTGTGTGTGTGGTGTGTGCGTGCGTGTGCATATACAGGACTCACAGCTCCCTTTCTCCTGAGCTCAGTGAGCAGTGAATCTGGTTGCTGTAAAGGCTGAAAGATTATCACACAGCCATTAGCCGTCTGACTAACAGCAATCTGAGCCTGCATCCAACTCTCCCCGCCTCTAAATTACACCCACAGCACCATGCACCAATAGCCAAGGCTAAAGAATACATTTTCAACCAATGTCTGTGCTCAGCGAGTGCGAAAGCACCGATAAGGCCTCCTACGCACAGCGCACACCCCCCGCTGCCCCCCCCCCCCCCCCCAAAAAAAAGCGCATTTAGTTTAATTTTTAATGAAATCGATTTTTACATCTCGCAGGCAGCGGCGGGTTGCCGGGGAGGGCCGGCCGCGGAGCTCGGTCACGGTCCGTCTCTCCCTTTAAGGACCGCAGAGCTGCTCTCCGGGGCTGGAGCCAGGCCCGGGCCGGAAGCTGGCAGGGGAGGAGACTTACGGGCCGGGCCGGGGTAATGCTCCTTTAACGGCAGGTGCGGGGGGCCCCCACCACAGAGAGCCACGTCCGCTCAAAAATCCGCCGCCTCGCTCGGCTTGAGCTCGCTCACCTCAGGAGGAGAGAGTGCACGCTCGTCTGCCCTCGCAAAGCGATCGCCGAGCTCGCAGCAGCGAACGTCGGCGAAAAAACACGTTCAGAAATTCCAAATAAGGGTGAAACGGGGGGGGGGGGGGGAAGGCGTTTTTGAAAAATCGCTTGTTTACGCAGAACGATGCCGCAGATCGCCTTTTAATAACTGAACGGTGTTCAGTAACCGAATGACTGATTATGTTGCAAAAACATATGCGATGCGTCTAATTGGTGGAAAGAACTGACTCCTTTTACGGACCCACGTCGTTTCCTGCAATCACACAAGCGCAGGTGACGTGCCAAAACGTGTTTGTTTGTCCTGTCCCCGAACTCATCAAAAAAAAAAAACTTTTGCAGTTCCTTCTGGTGAGGGCAGTACGTCTCTCTGGTAGCATATCATTTTAATACTTGCACCTCAGTGTCAACCATTTTAGGACTGAGCGTCTTTCGCTCTTTCATATAATGGGGGACAGGGTCACATGATCAAATCTGTTACACTGTGTACCAAAAACACGCATTGACAGACTCCATGCTGAAGCATCCAGAAACCACTCCCCCATGAAAATATTAGCATGAAGCAACATAAAAAGAGGTCACTGACCTTTAAAAACCAGGTATTCTTCATTTCAGAGGCGTCCCACTATGGATTCAAATACTTTTCTGCGCTTTATTGATCTTGTCTGGTGTATTGGAACCAATTAAATACTCTCAGAAAGTGCAAACCCCTCCTCTTCTGGTCACACTGGCACTTGGCAGGCTCAATTACACCAGGCACGATCAACAGAGCACAGAAAAGTATTTTAATCCAAAACAAATACGTGTTTGACCCAGCTCTGGTGAAGCGTTCATTTATGTGAAACACATTCCGTTTTTTTATTTCGTTTTTTTGGATACTGAGGGTGATCTAAAAACAACGGAAAGCTTGTGTCACAAATCACAGTGTAAAAGCCTCAGGGAAGAATCTGGAGCAGGCCGCGTCTTAAAACACCAGCACACTCCAGAAAAGGCCATTCAAATCTTTTTTTCTGAAGGGAGCAAAGTCGGATGAGAACACGGCGTTCCGATCGGGCCTTTGGAAAAGGAGTTTACATTACCCCCCCGGCTCAGAGGGCCTGCGTCTTCTCTCAGCCCCCACTACCCAAACAACACTCATCTAGTCCCGCTTTCGGGTTCCTTTAAACAGAACAGAGTTAAACAGGGGGGAGGGAAAAACAACCCAGATGCTCTCTCTCTCCCGCCCCCCCCCACCCTCCCCCCTCCTCTCCCCCTCCCTCTCTCTCTCTCTCTGGGAGATGATCTCTTGAGTGACTCCCCTTTCTGCAGAACCCCCCCCCCACCCCCCCACCCCTGCACATGCTCCCTGTTGGACAGTGAGAAATGCATCCCTGTAAATGCCACTGCCTGCGTCCACGCCTCTGTCTCAGGTCACTCATATTTTTTTTCAGCCCCAATTTGCCACGTCCAATCGGCTTTTTTGCTGTCCGCGTCACATGACTGCAGCTTCCGGACAGGCGTGCGCTTTCTCCTGGCACGCGGAAACGGTCGCTTCTCCAGAGCTGACCAATCAGGGCGCCAGACCAACCAGATCATCCTGCCCGGTGATCACAGACAACCAGGAGCCCATCCGCACACAGACCCCCGTCCGCACACAGACACCCAGCACCTTCACAGCACGAGCTACACAGACCCCAAACCCCCCCCCCCCCCCCCCAACCCCCCAGTCCAGCTGTTCAGTCAGCTCCCATCCCCAGGCTCGCCAGTGACAGATCCACACTGCAAGCAAATTATTACACCTCCATCTCCTTATCAACAGTCTCTTATTTCTGTAACTATCCTCAAGGGCACTAACACATGCAGAACGCCCCCACCCCAAACCCCACCCCCTCCACTCAATGTCCCCTCTCTCTCAGTCCACTGCAGAAGCACTCACGACCTCGCAGGGGACACAGGGGGCGCTGTAACTCCCCGATGCCTTCGGTGCAGCGCTAGCGGTGGCGGTAATGGCGCCGGTGCGGAGTGGCGGCCGGAGGGCGGCGCTGCACCTACCCCCCCCCCCCCCCCCCCCCCCCCCCCCCCCCCCCCCCCCCCCCCCCCCCCCCCCCCCCCCCCCCCCCAGGAGCGCCGTGATACCGAGCGCTCACCGCGGCTGTCCTCGGATGAACCCCAGCACCGCCACACCTGCATTTCAGAGAGGCTGAGCCCGCACCCGCGTCCACAGGGACAAGGGTGAAGAGAGCTAGAGTGTGTGTGTGTGTGTGTGTAGGGGTGTGTGTGTAGGGCTGTGTGTGTGTGTAGGTTTGTGTGTGTAGGGCTGTGTGTGTGTGTGTGTGCGCGCGTAGGGGTGTGTGTGTGTGCGTATATACGTGTGTGTGTGTGTAGGTGTGTGTGTGTGTGTGTGCATGTGTGTGTGTGTGTGTGTGTGTGTAGATGTGTGTGCGTGTGTGTGTATACGTGTGTGTGTGTGTGTAGATGTGTGTGCGTGTGTGTGTATACGTGTGTGTGTGTGTGTGTGTGTGTAGATGTGTGTGCGTGTGTGTGTGTGCATACGTGTGTGTGTGTGTGTGTGCTTGCATGCATGTGTGTGTGTGTAGGACTGTGTGTGTGTGTGCGTGTGTGTATACGTGTGTGTGTGTGTGTGTGTGTGTGTGTGTGTGTGTGTAGGACTGTGTGTGTGTGTGTGTGTGTATACGTGTATACGTGTGTGTGTGTGTGTGTGTGTGTGTGTATACGTGTGTGTGTGTAGGACTGTGTGTGTGTGCGTGTAGATGTGTGTGTGCACGTGTGTGTGTGTGTGTGTGTAAGTGTGTGTGTAGGACAGTGTGTGTGTGTGTGTGTGTGTGTGTGTGTGTGTGTATACGTGTGTGTGTGTGTGTGTGTGTAGGACTGTGTGTGTGTGTGTGTGTGTGTGTGTGTAGATGTGTGTGTAGGACTGTGTGTGTCCACTGCAGAAGCCAGCACAGCCCTGCTAACGTGGGCAGAGCAGCAGACCCAATCCACTACACAGAGAGACGGCGCCACGGATACCAGTGGTCCGCAGAGAGAACACTTCTGATTGGCTGTCAAAGGGGGAAGGCTTTGCGCTCGAGCAGCAGGGAGCGTTCTGAGGAAAGCAGGATGCTGATGCACTCCCTCCTTCCATCCCTCCATCCCTCCATCCCTCCCAACCTCCCTCCCTCCCTCGCTCCATCCGTCCAGGCAGTGAAGAACAGATGAGAAGATGGGGAGGCCGGCACAGAGAAACAGGGCTGGAGAGAGCGAGCTGGCAGCAGTGTGCATTACACAAGGACATGAGCTGGGAGGGGTTGGAGCCAAAAAATGCAACGGGGAGAGAGGAAGAGAGAGGGAAAGATAGAGAAAGATAAAGAGAGAGAGAGGTCAGCTGTTCAGCTATGTTTAGGTCAGTGCCTCTACATCCACCCCCCCCCCATGTAATGAATACTCCGCCCCCTTGTGCCCCTCCCCTCCCTGGTTCCAGTGCTGCCCAGACTGTGGGAAATCCTTGGGAAATGAGAAGCTGGAGAGGCAGCAGGCCCCAGGACTGCACCCCCCCACCCACCCCCAACTCCACACGCCTGTGTGGCTGCATACGAGGCCTGCCCATCTGTCTGTCTGTGCCTGCATGAGGGGCTCGATCTGTCTGTCTGTCTGTCTGTCTGTCTGTCTGTCTGTCTGTCTGTCTGTCCCTGCATGAGGGACTCGATCTGTCTGTCTGTCTGTCTGTCTGTCTGTCTGTCTGTCTGTCTGTCTGTCTGTCCCTGCATGAGGGGCTCGATCTGTCTGTCTGTCTGTCTGCCCCTGCAGGAGGAGCTCTGTCTGTCTGTCCGGCTGCCTCTGCATGCAGGGTCCTCTCTGTGCACACTAAATGCAGACACACTCCCTGCAAAGCCAAATCTGAGAGAGTCAACAGCAACAGACCACTGTACCAACTGACCAGGTCTGTTATTACACCAGGGCACCTTACATCCTTCTACAACCCATTCATAAGCTGCAGCTTATACAAGCTGCTTTAACCACTCCAGAGCTCAACCACCATGATACAATAGGGATGCAAACTCATGACTATCTGGCGCACAGTCCACTGTCCCCAAGGACAGCTATGCACTGCGGTGCCTGGTGGTGCCACCCACTGCCCCCCACCTCCCTCCCTCCTCCCTCCCTCCCCCCCCCCTCCCTCTATCCGGCTCTCCTGCAGAAGGGCTGCTGGGCCACATGGATATTTCAGCAGGCTCATGGGGGGCTGATGTCTAATTTATGCGCCCATTTAGGCTTTAAGCACACGGCCGCCCCGCGACACACTGCTCACAGCAGTACAGCGGCAGCTCTGTCCCGCGCTGCGTGTGTGTGTGTGTGTGTGTGTGTGTGTGTGAACACACACAGCAAAAACTACTGAAATACATGATTTTGGGAAAGCACATGGGCAACACTTCACCCCCCCCCCCAATTCAGCGCCTCTTTCCCCTGGCGACGCCCCATCTCTGGGGACTCTACAGAAGGGTACAGTCCCCGCCCCAGCCCCTGGGGGTCACATGGTAAATCATACAGCTGTGACACTGCCAGCTGTGTCAACATAAAGGGCTTGTGAAAGGACCTTCAGAAACACCATTTGGCAGGAAGTGACGCAGCCTCCACAGGAAGTGAGGTAACACGGGGAGGTTGTTTTGGTAAACAACTGCGGTTATAAAAAAAAACCCTTGTTTAGACTGCTCTTGCTAACAGTTAATGTGTGCGTGCTTCAGTTTGTCTCTAAAGCAGAATTCTAGATGTATAGTTAAGCCATTAAAGCAATGAGACCAGGACTGAACTCAAGAAATGTTACTGTGTCAATGTCAATACTGAGCACATGAGTGTGTTTATGATGCATGTGCTGGTGTTACGTGTATATGCGGTTATGATAAATATGGACTCTGTGTGTGTGTGTGTGTGTTTGAGACAGAGAGACTGAGAGCTTATGGTGTATGGGTAGTGTATGCATGCACGTTTGTGTGTGTGCATGTGTGTGTGTGTGTGTGTGTGTGTGTGTGTGTGTGTGTGCGTATACACAGACACACCAGTCCATACGTGTTTATAAACAACGACAGTGAGGAAGCAGAACGCACATGAAATCTAATCTCCACTGAGGCTTCCACTGGGACTCAGGAAGCGGAGAGGACAGACTGTCGCATTAGTCATTAACAGCGCAGCATGACAGCGAACGTCCCTCTGAGGCAGGCCGCAGCTCAAAGCCTGTGCTCGCAGTGTTTAAGAGGCCGGGAAGGAGGGAGGGAGGGAGGGAGGGAGGGAGAAGGGCAGGTGTGGAGGGGGGTTAGGGAGGAGGGGAGAGATGTGGAGAGGGAGGGAGGGAGGGAAGAAAAGAGAGGAGAGAGGTCCTCTCCAACGAGAGTGGTGGAAACCAGGTCAGGGCTGCTGCAGGTTATGTAGCCTTAACTAGCCAAACCTCACATTACGGCACACTAACATTATAGGCATTTGGCAGACTCTCAAATCCAAAGCAGCTCGCACAGCCTTGCACTCTTTTACACGCAGTCCATCTGTACATACAGAACCACACAACCTGTTAGCAGCCCAGCTCCGTCACCGTTACCCTCCCAGGGCTCCACCGGGCTCAGAGTTCTACTCCAGAGCAGCGCACCGAAAAAGGGGTACAGCACTGGGCGGGGGGGGTCCCTGCTTCCTCAGATTTACACTTGAGCAGCGCGTCTAGTGCGTCATCAGGGTACAACAATATAGGCAGCACAGATTAGGACGGCTGGAAACCATGACAACGCTTGTACGGCAAACCGGCGGACTTGCATTCTGATCGCACGTCCATCGCCGACACCCCGGCCAAATGCAGCGTCATCTTATGTTGATTAATTACCATTATGTTTCTTTATTACCACTGTGTATAATCACAATGCACATTTATCACAATGGTTCACTCGCGGTGGAATGAAATGCACCCAATTAAACGCCTGATCCAGGAGGCGTAACGACCGTTTGCATCTTGAAGGAGCCCAAACAGAATTAAGGTCACGTGCTCCCGCCCTGCGATGCTCCTGAGAGAGCCAAAGCACAGCGAGCACAGCTGACAGAAGTCAGCGTGTCACGCAGTGCGTCAAAGACGCGCTCGCTGTTCTCGAAGCGCACCGTCTCCAGAGAGCTCCAAAGAAAACAAAACCGGCAACGAAAACGGGCACAAATAAATAAATAAAAATCTTCTGTGATAACGTAGCCTGAGCTCATGGAAAGACCAAAAGGAAAAGTCCAAAGGGCCTTCAGAATGTTCTGCATACACAATCAGCAACCAAGGTCCTCCCCTTTGCAGTGATGCGACATTCCTACAATGTAACAACTGTAACAACAGTAACAACAGTTACAACCGTACCGACAGCAATCGCAGTTACAACATTAACAGTAACCATGGTTACCACAGTTACAACAGCAACAGCTGCGTCGTGGTAAAGCCAGAATGCTGTGGGAAGGTGACGTTGCTGTCACTTTAACTGCTGATCGTTTGTCGTTACTGTCTTTTACATCAGGTCTTTCTCAAAATGTGAATCTCGGCAGGGACTTTGTGGTGAAATAAAACATAAGAAAAGCGAGATGAAGTAAAAACTGAATACTGTGGTCCTGTGGTACGCTCTCCCAGATCTACTGCTCCAGTTACACCGACAGGGAGGGCGGTGTTAAAATGTGAGAGAGTGAGAGAGTGGGATGTGCGGGGGTGCGGTGAGCAGTGTGTGGGGTCTGAGAAACAGTATTCTTCGGATCTTCTTAATTCAGCAGGGGCCAGTGATTCCACGCAATGGAAAAAAAGTTATATTTTTACGAAACATGATTCACCCGATTTATATTTCATGTAATAAAGGACCAGCTTCCACTGCACAGAACCACTGTCCACAACTGAAAATAATCAGAGCCAAACTAATCTTGTTTTGGGGGGTTGGGGGGGGGGGGATGGAGTGCAAGCTGTAAACCCAAGGCAAATTTTTATGGTCCAGTCATAAACTGCAGGAATCTAGCCTTTCGAAGAGCAGCCGTCCGTTCGTGTGGTTCCTGGCCGCTGCGTCTCTGAAGCACAGCACGAGCTCACATCCAGCCCTGCTCTTTAAGAGAGAGCAGCGACGCTGTGATGATTTACGGCTGACCTTGCCGCTTCGGCTTTGTGTGTGAGCAAGGACTTGCAGTGAAGGCGAAAGGACAGCAATTATTTGTACGCCAAGAACAGCAGGAAGAGCTGCGGCTTTAGAGTGCGAGGCAAACAGGCTGTTCTCTTCAAATAATCTGTGTGTCTGCACATTACACCTATCTCAGGTAAACCTGACACGCACAGACACAGACACACAAACACACATGCACACACACGCACGCACACGCACGCACACACACACACGCACACATACGCGCGCACACGCGCGCACACGCGCGCACACACGCACCCACACGCACACACGCGCGCACACACGCACACACACGCGCACACGCGCACTTGAAGCCCAAGGACAGAGGCTCAGGGTGAGATTTCCTGGTGATGGACACAGCTCTGTTCACTGTCCCTACTGCAGTTAAGGGACCACCTTCCAAACGAGAGGGAGAGAGAGAAACAGAAGAGAGAGTCAAAGAGCAAGGGGGGAGAGAGTGTGTGTGAGGGAGAGGAACAGAAAGAGGGTGAATCAATGAGAGAGAGAGTGAGTGAGTGAGAAAGAGGGAAGGAGAGGGTGAGAGAAGTACAGAGCGAGGAAGAGAGTGAGAGAAGAGTGTGAGACAGAGAGGACAGGAGAGAGATGGTGAAGGGGAGAGAGACAGTGAATAAGTGAGAGTAAGTAAGAAAGAAAGGGAGACAGAGAAAAATGCTGCAGTCCAGCAGATTTGAACAGGTGCAGAGTCCTCTATAGTCGGGGGGGCAGAGTCCTCTGTATGGGGGGGGGGGGGGGGGGCAGTGTCCTCGGAGAGAAGGGAGGGCTGTGAGGTGCAGCTGGCACCACCCGCTCTGCAGCCAGTTCTCGTCCGCCCAAATCTGCCCACTCTGCCACCCTGTCCCATCAGACTCACGCCTGGGACACCCGAGCCCTGCACCGGCCTCATTCGCCCCTGCCAAAAATCAGCCAGGTCCCACAGCAAACGCTCACCAATCTCCCTCCTCACTTAGGCTGGCTCTGACCGCCCAGCGGCAATGACTCAGGTGTCCCAGGACAGCGTACGTGTTTTTTTTCGTTTCAGGAGATAAATGACTAATCCCTGGCACTGGGGTCACCCCCGCTCAGCACGCCCGGCTCGATCTGCCCCGATCGCTCTCACGAGCAGCGACGGGACTCCGTGACACTTCACCGACCCGAACAGCGAACCGAGCAGCCGCACGCTGTCAATCAGCGCCGCTAAGGACCCGCCCACCGTGCTCTCTGCGCCCAATGGGTTAGGGCCAGGTTGCTTAGGCGACCCACCTCCAGCACAGGGAGGCCGCGCACACACACACACACACACACACACACACACACACACACACACACACACAAGGCCGGTGAAAACGATCGGCCGGTTTTTACATACCATAAATACACAGATCCACAAGGCTACACACAGCATTAACTCAGGACGATAAATAATTACGTCTGGCAGGCATATTACTATTGGCATCCTCACAATGGGGCAAAAGTGAATAGCTCACACGGTTTGGGACATTTAACATTCTAGGAGCAGAAGGCTGACGGGTTGCTCATCCTGTTCAGACACTGTTCCAGACCCCACGGTCCGGTACTGCATCCGGACCGCGCCGGAGCCGACTATGGAGAGAGCACGCACCCACAGGGGGGTTCAGACTCCCCCCCGCAAGCCCCGAAATCTCAACCCGTGCCGTGAAAAGGAGCCGTGGCAACAGCACGGGCTTTGACAGAGGCCACGCTCTCGTCTCCGGCCCTTCCCCGTGATCCACAACCCCGGCAGCGGTGAGCCAAATACAAATAAGCGCTCAGTCTGCCTTTGACGGTGCTTAGCTGTTCCGCCATTTCAGTCCGTTTAGTCCTCATAATCACATGCAGCTAAATACGGGCTAGTAGGCTACTAATGCTAATAGGCGATCCATCACTGAAGTAGAATCCCCGGCTACCAATATTATACATCAGCACTCCTGTGCGCTGTACTATAGCACGGGGGTTCCCCAGACTGCGCGTTTTTGGGGGGATACCCTGGGACTCCGTGAAGGTGAACGGGCTGGGAGCTCCCCAATAATCCGGCGGAACCCTGGGCTGCCTTCAGATCAGAGTTTAATTCTTTCCTTCATGACGTTCCCTTCTCTTGACTCAAGGGGGAATCCCCAAAGATGGCAAGATGAAATATCGCAGCCATGCAAAGCGGTGTTCAGTTCCGATTTATAAAAGGCGAAGGAGCAATTACATTCCCTCGTTTCTCCTCCCTCACGACCAAGGGTATAAAATCAGAGCTTCCAGCAAAGATCCCACAATGCAATGCTCCACACGTGAAGAAGATAAGTCCATGCACAACTGTCAAACAGAGGAGGAGTCTTTTTTTTTTTTGAAGGATCATTTTTAGGACTGTGAATAATTCATGAGCGCGTGTTGAGGGACGGGAAGGGAAGAAATGAGAACTGAACTTTGTCAGATCCTCTAGCCCACGTGCTTTTGGGTTTGTGTTTCTGCGAGAGGTTTTACAAGAAATCCTCACCAAAGGCACCGCAAAGACCGGCGACAGTGTTTTATAAGACCAGCTGGTATGTTTTTATTATCACTCAAGATAAGCTGGGGTAAGATTGCTATGAATTATTCATGAACCTTCCAAAGTCCTCCTACAAAAAAAATGTACTTCCAGTACGGGCAGCGAGGCCCGTTGAGTTCTGTTTTGGTTTGTTCCTCGTCTATCCTCTCGCGCAGAGCACCTGCTCACTTGTTGCACATCACAAATTTCATCACGAGACGGCTCATTCGAGGGAAGAGAGCGAGGGAAAGGGGACACGTTGAAGTGGATCTGAATTCAGCCGTGCTGTAGCGTAGCTGTCAGCTCATTGGTAGCTGTGGGCACCGAGAGGTGCGCCGGCAACACTGCTCCCCCCCCGGCATCGCCAGCCAACAGACCCAGGGTTCCCGTCAACAGGGATCCCTTACAGTCTAAAATGGCAGCTGCCCCCCCCCCCCCCACAGCTGACCAGCTCCTCCTCCTCGCCCTGTTCTCACCCTCAGGTTGAGCTAAACTCCAACCGGCTTCGCTGGCAGAACTGAACAAAAAATAAACAAATACAAAAAAGAGCCAAACATGGGAAACAATTTTGCAGAGTAGGAAGTTTAAAAATAGAATTGTCTCTCTCACAAGTTAAGCCTGTGTTAAAACATTCAATGAGAAAGTTTGGAAAAACCTTCTATCCAACACACACGAGCACCATTTTTCATTGCAGATTACTGTTCATGCACACACACAACGTGCACACACACACACACACACACACACAGACTCACAGACTTACGGACTCTCTCTCGCACACGCACACACACACACACACACACACACACACACTGTAACCCAACATGTCTTCCTCTCTGGCTCCACCCTCCGTTCTTGGTTCCTGAAGGTCAGGAGTGCGTGTTATTAGATTTCACCCTAAAGAGCAGGCTGGCCGAACCCCAGACTGGCAGGGCAGATTACACAAGCCCTCCTCCACAAGGCTAAGGGGGCAGGGGCAGGGGTGGGAGCTCAGTTCAAAAATTTTCCAGAGAATTCATCCCCTCCCAGACGCTTACCCTGACAGTGGCCCGTTTACACAGAGAACACCCCCCCCCCACCCCCCCAGGCCCGGCCCGGCACCAGGAAAGTTCCGGCAGGCAGAGCAAAGACAATCGTGAGGCACGGGTCGTGTCTAAGGACTGTTCTGGTTCTAATGGGTAACGGAGCAACAAAAACTGAATCAGCCAATCTCTCTTTTTTTAATGCTTTGCACCCCCTTTTCTCCCTAATTTGGAATGCCCAATTGTCAGAACTCACTGCCACACCCAACCCCCTCCCTAGCGATTAGGGATGGCACAGTTGAAGCGTGTTCTGTCTTCCGAAGCATCAGCCGCCATTTCTCACCACGCCGCAGTCTACCGGTCAGGCTCACACAGACATGAGCCGAAAGAAGACGCGTCACAAGCTGCCCAAAAGCTGGCCCGCTGGCGTCCGTCGGACCAGCAGGGGGCGCTGGCACACGATGACATCTTTATCCCAGCCAACTGCAAGTCTCGATTCCTGAGTGACACCACAGCCAATTACATGTCATCCTGCCGGGCCATCTGCCACAGCCGGCACTGGCACAGTCCGGTTTGGACACCAGCCCCATCCACGCACACGAACAGCGGATGAGCCATCCAGCAGCCATGAATCTCTTCACAGAATTTTTTTGTTTTAGTTTTTTTTCTTTTTTTTTTTTTTGCTGTCCACTGCCAGCGCTATTACAAGCTTTCCAAGCAGCCTTTGCTGGTGCTCAGAAGCACTAATAAATCACAGTAATTACTTCCACTTGCAGAGGTGTTTTACTCCCGCTGTGGTTTTCCAGAAAACACAGTTCGCAGGTTACAACATACTCGCTTCTTTGTGCTCGACAAACCAAAAAAATGTTCTTTAGCAATGGGGCCAACGATAACTGACAAACAGGAAAAAAACAGGTTATAAGCTAAGTCTTCTCAGCATATCTTTTGGAGAATTTTTTAGTTGGCATGACGGGATTGCCCAGATCCCGCTTACTGAATTATACTTACAGTACATGGGGCGCAGGACTTCAGCACACCAGCTGTGCCACTTCAGAGCATTTCCAACCCGGCTCACCTTGCCCTCAACAGGCATTCAGAAAGAAGTCCCCAAGGGCCCATAAGCAGCAGCTCACATACTGTCGGTAGCCTAATTAGTAGCATTGAACTGGCTGAACATAAATTAGCTTAGCACCACCACTGACTACTATCGATCCATAAGGTTTTTTTTTTTTTTTTAAATGCGAATTGGAATGGAAGGGTTTTTCCAGTCCAAGCACCCAGTGTGGGTGCCACAGCACGCCGTACTGGTCTGAAAAAGAATGCAAGCTACGGTGGTGCTTACAGGAACCAGGAACCTGAGACTGGGACACACAACCACACAATCGACCATCC
This sequence comes from Anguilla anguilla, assembly GCF_013347855.1. Taxonomy (NCBI): domain Eukaryota; kingdom Metazoa; phylum Chordata; class Actinopteri; order Anguilliformes; family Anguillidae; genus Anguilla; species Anguilla anguilla. Next base: position 22,455,385 of record NC_049217.1, read on the forward strand.
AGGCAGGGTTCCTGTGGGCAGGGACTTCTTCACATCACTGCGAAACAGCGACCCCTCTGGCCTGTTGGGGATCTGCAGTCTGGCCCCATCCCCCCCAAACTCCCATCCCCCCCCTGCTCAGGGGGCCGTGTGTGCGCGAGTGCGTCCACTCCAGACTCAGAGGATGTTGTGATGATGGGACACGCTTAAATTAGCGAGGGGGCAATTACGCCCTCCTGTAAACTAAAGGGAGCATGGGAAATGCAGTTCTATTTAAAAAAAACTCCAACAACAAAGCTGAGTGAAGAATGATTCGGCAAGCTAAGGGATTTTAAGTCATTCTGCAATGCCCCCCCCCCCCCTCCACCCCCGCCCCAGCACTTCATTAGCTTAGTTTAGACAGCAGGCCTTCGTGCTCAGATCTGATCTATTTTTCCGGCAAATGTCCACACAGTAATTATGTAAGCAGCCAAATCCGATTTGTCTGTTTAGAACGAGCTGCACGTTTCTGATTTCTGTGGTGAAATGATGTCAGTGAAAACTGTGTCAGGTGGGGAATGATGAGTGGGCTCTAAACAAATAAATAAATTCTGATTCGACCAGTCAGACACTAGTTGCATGGCCAGGTATCGGGTATGTATCAGGTTTAGGACCACAGGAAAATGAGGTCCAAACACAATTAGAAGAATTCCAAATCCAAGTGAAGATTTGATGTTTAGACTTCAAGGAAAATATCAGATACTCACTGGATGTGTGAACACAAAAAAAACTCCTCCAATAACCCACGACAACAACCCCACCCCAACCACCACAAAAAGGTAGGCCCCTAGCGCTCCCGGATGCGTTTCCACCCCGAAACTTCAGCAAAGCCCGGACCACACAGCCCAGGTACTTTCCAGAGGACGAAGCCAAAGATAGAAATGTTAGCGTTAGCGTCGCGAGTGTAAACACAGCAGGCGGCCGTGCCGGGCCAGACACATCGGGGAGACGGCCCAGATGCTCCGGCCACAGCTGGCTGAAACGGGTGGGTGGGATCGGGGGGGGGGGGTGGCAGGAGGAAGCAAACGGGACGAGGACAGACAAAAACTGCTCGTGACTGCAGGCCACTCCACAGACAGGTTTAGCTCTGTTCTCATCCCACGCGTGTAGCCCTGTATGGTTTTCACATGACGCGCGCGATGTGAACGAGCAGCAAAGCTGAGGGGTGCTAAACTGGCACAAAGGCTCGTAGGATCTCCCCCCCCCCCCCCATCTGGAACCAAAAACCCATCACACGTAAATGTCCTTTATGATATACCAGCCCAAATACCACCGTTGCCATTATCGTGACCAGCACCTGGGGCAAAGGCGACCAGGTCAGAACTGCGATTCGATCATCACTAGCATCAGGGTCAAAGCTCTGACTTAATAATAATGCCAGCATCGTCGGCACAAAGCCGCAACGCGCCAATCGTTAGCATCTGTGTCCACGCTGTGATCTGCTTATGACAACATCCAGGTCAAGGGAGCCATTTGCTAAAGATAACATGCAGGTCAACTGCCAGGTTTGAGCGGTGATTTGTGTCGTGGGCAAAGCAGTGCTTTGCTAATGATTAGCGCTGGGAATAAAGGAGTGCTTTTCTTTACCAGAGCTCCGCTGGCTGACATCTAGAAGGAGCTTTTACCCACGCGGATGTTCAGGACCCCTGTCATGGAAAAGCTTCCTCAACGTCAATGCACAATCCTCATCTGACACGAGCTTCCACAAGGGCAGTAAATCGGGAGAATAAATCCTTGGGACATTGTGCACAGTGCAAGTCAAGGGGACAGGGAGGTGGTGGGTGGGGGTGGGGGTGGGGGGGGGCTCCCTGAACCAGGACACCCGGTTGGTTGGTCAGCGCGAGAGAGAGAGAGAGAGAGAGAGGGAAACCCACATCCATCAAGCAGGCGTGTGGTCTCAAGACAGCGGACATGTGAATCTCACAAACGAGAGGAAAAAGATGGCCCCACAAATCACGCCGATCTGTCCTGAGGAATTACACAATCCCGGGAGGATCGGCCCAACAGACGCTCTGCAGTGACAGGAGTCCACAGGATGGGGGGGTGGGGGTGGTGTTCAAACTGGACGGGGGGGACTGAAGTCACTGGGTTTTTAAACGCTGTTTTTAATAAATGCAAGTTGCACAGCACTATAATCAGCGATACTGACGTTTATCAAACAGCTTTACATTACATTACATTCTCATTTACTCAGACAATCTTACCCAGAGCAGCTTATGAGCACACTATTTTTATTTTCCATTTACACAGCTGATTATTCTTACAGAAGCAAGTCAGGTTAAGAGGACAGGTACAACACCAGCACCCAAACTGGGAATCAAACCAACAACCTACAGACACAGTTCCCTAACCAGCACACGACACCGCCGCCCAGCCTTTTCCAGAATAAGCACTTGCTCACCGTGGTAATTTGTATAGTGCTTTTTAAGGAGGCCATTTCACCTGAAGATAGCGAAACAGGATTTCTACCACATTGTTCTACCCTGTCATGGTGGGGGCCTACTCAGCCTCTGGTACAAGGTGGGCACCGAAACCCCAGTGCCGGCTGAAGGCTCGGCTCGTGGAAAGAACCTGTGTTTTGGGAGCTGCCGCTGAACCATCAGAGGCGTTACAGAAGGCAGCAGGCAGTTTGGCAGACGGGCCTTCAAAATGAAAAACTGAAGGTTATGTCTGGTCTTCATAAGCAACCTTGTACTGCTTTAGTGTAAGATGAGTCATAGGGAGAGAACACATTCAGAGGACAAATGGCCACTCACACACACAATCACTGACTCTCTCGCACACACACACACACACACAGTCACACACACTCACTCTCACACACACACACTGTCACACACACACACACTCGCTCACATGAACACACATACACACCAGGACATGGCACATACACACCTCTCATGCACGCCCTCACATGCACACACTCATGCACGCCCTCACATGCACACACTCGCTCACACTCTAACACACACACCAATGCCAACACCAACCACAATCAGTCACTGAATTACTCTATGCCAAATCAGTATCCCCTGAACTCAGTCACTGAATTACTCTATGCCAAATCAGTATCCCCTGAACTCAGTCACTGAATTACTCTATGCCAAATCAGTATCCCCTGAACTCGGACACTGAATAGTGCCTCCCATACGATCACACATGTTTCATATGATGCAGTTAATGACAGCTCTACACAACATCACTACTACCCATCAAAACATGGAGGCTGGATGGACAGCATGCAAAATAAAAAACTGCATTAAAAAAGTATTCACTTTAAAAGGTGCTACGGTTATTTGGAGATAATTAATGCCATTTTAACGTTCATGGGTTTTTTATCCAAACATAAATATTTTTGGAAAAGGTTGAATGTAGCAGCATCTGAACTACTGTCTTGCTCTGCCTGAGCTGAGTTTTCCTTCAGTGAAGGGGGGGTGGGCAAAAATCGAGCGGTAAATTTAATATGACATCACCATCTCACAAGCCAGGCCAAGAATCGGCCACGAAACTGGGCCGGGTCCCAAAAATCATCTTTTATACGAGAGGGCGATCGCTTTCCGCGGCACCTTCCGGCAATGTAAAACAAATTAAGCGCTTTTTCGCACAACCTCAGGAACAGGTTAAGGACAAAGTGCCAACGCCTGAGATGAAGCCCGCTGGCACATTTTCCGCGGGCGCAAGCGGACCGAGGAGAGGCCGCGGGGTCCAGGGTTACGACGGCCAGGATCGCAGACCAGCCCGAGACAGACGGCGAAACAGCCGAACAGGGAGGTTAAGAGCCAGACTACGGTCCACAAACCCCCGTATACAACCTCAGGGGGACCCTTATACCGGACCCGAACCGCTCAAGCCAGGACCGTAAACCACGAAACAATTCACACAAAAAATCCGGCACAGAAGAGCCATCCAAGCGCTCTATAAAAAGAGATCCTTGCCTGGATGACTTCACGGGCGCTCTTCCACAATAAGTAGAGCAGCACTTCGAGCTCAGAAACAGGACACCTTTAATAAAACAGGGCAACTGTCAGTCTGACATCTGGGGCACCTTCCTCAGAGTCAACAGAAAAGTAAAAGTGATTGAAAAAGTTAGAAAAGTTTTTTTTTTTTTTTTTTTTTTTTTAAATTCAGAGCTCTTTTGGACAGAAATTTCTCTGACCACAGCCCCCCCCCCACCCTGCTCACACTACAGGAAGTACAAGCTCGGTTACCCGTCATTGCTCGGGGAGGCACCCCAGATACGCTACCTTTCCACTCCAAACATTTGCACAAGTTGGTCCTCCAACGAACAATGTTTGCACAACATGATCCACCTCTGTCGAGAGCCAGCATATCGGCAATTTATCTCAGGGCTGCAAACACCGTTAACTACACACTCCGTACAAACACCAGACAAAGTCAATCTGGGCTACGCTGCCTGAGACTGCCTGTCTCCAATCTCTTCCAGTGAACTTTAAGCCTCACCACCATGAGATCATACCATGAATTTGTTACGTGGAAAGGGCATGATGCATAGCACTCTGAGCCATTCCATGTTTTTCTAATCACAGCATACTGAGGAAGACGGTGATGGATCCAGCATCTTCTTCATACTGCTTTAATCTGTGCTACAATCCACCCAGGAATGTTCCTGGAGGGAGGAAACACACACACACACAGACACACACAAACCTGTTCTCCCACTGGACCCCCAAACCCCCCCCCCCCCCCCCCCTTACCTTTCAGCTGCTCCGTCACCACGCTCTGCCCCACCCGCTCGGTCACCCGCCCGTCCTCGCGGTGGTAGCGGTCGTCCAGGAAACCGGCGGTGGCCTCGGACAGGTGCACCTTCCCGGCCACGCCCAGCTGCTCCATCAGGTTGGCCAGGTTGACGTCGTTGGACCACACGTCGAACTTGAAGCGCTTCATGCCCAGGATGCCGCAGAGCACGGTGCCCGTGTGCACGCCCACGCGCATGTCCACCATCTCCCGCTTCTCCTGGCAGAACTGCTCGATGGCCTGGATCATGCCCAGGCCCATCTCCACGCAGCAGTAGGCGTGGTCCGCGCGCGGCTCGGGGCAGCCCGCCACGCAGTAGTAGCAGTCTCCCAGCGTGCTGATCTTCTCGCAGCGCGTCAGCTCGCACAGCCGGTCGAAGCGGCCGAAGAGGTCGTTGAGGAGCCCCACCAGGGCGTGCGCCGACTTGTTGGCGCTCATCTTGGTGAAGCCCACGATGTCGGCGAACAGGATGCTGACCGGCTCCATGCGCTTCATGTTGAAGGGCCGGAAGATGATCTGCCCCCGGGGGATGGAGGTCTTCTTCCTCTTGTTGCCCTTGGGGCTGGAGGAGGAGGCGGCGGCGGCGGCGGCGGCGGCGGCCGAGCAGACGGGGCCCCCGCCCGCGGCGCCGTGGGTGGAGTAGCGCTTGCCGGAGGCCTCGCCCTCGTCGTCGCCCTGCTTCATCAGCTCGTCGGCCACGCGGCGCGGCATGACGGAGTGGATCATGCGCTCCTTCAGGGCCTTCTCCACCTCCAGGTCCTTGCCGTGCATGATGGCCTGGCCCACCTTCAGGAAGGTGCTGCGGGACCGCACCTCGGACATGAGGAACAGCTGCACGCCGATGGCGTGGGCGCACAGGTGCAGCAGGGCCCGGGCCGGCGCCAGCCAGCCCAGCGTCTCCCAGTCCGAGTCGCGGGTGCGCGGGCCGCCCGGGGCCAGGTGCGTCCAGCCCAGCGCCTCGAAGGAGGCCGAGTACAGCAGCCCCAGCAGGACGGAGGCGTACAGGCGCACGTGCAGCATGCTGTACAGCAGCAGCAGCACCTCCATGCAGAGCGAGAAGGTGCCCACGGGGGAGAGGCAGGGGGCCCGGGGGCCGTCCGCCGAGGGGGGGCCGGCGAGGGTCACGTTCCCCGTTTCCCAGGCGACGACGCCGTCCTCTTCCGAGGGGGGAACCTCCAGGTCCCCGAAGCCGGAGGTCTGCACCTGCGGGGCCAGGGTGAGCGCAAAGGTGGCCAGGATGAGCAAGAGGCAGGCCTGGTTGTAGAAGCGGGCGTAGAGCCGGGTGAACGTGAAGAGGAAGAGGAGGAGGCAGAAGAGGAGGAAGGAGGCGGTGGGCACCAGGAAGGCGACGGGGTCGCAGCGGGCGGGGTTGGCGGCGAAGTACACGCCCCACAGGAAGCCGGCGGCGGACAGGTAGAACAGGACGTAGCGGAAGTGGCGCTGCGTCTGCGGGAAGCAGCGCTCCCGGCAGGCCTCCTCCAGGATGGGCGAGTCGAACCCGGGGTCCCAGAACTGCGCCGCCGACCTCTCGAAAAGCTGGGGCACCTTCCTGTGGTGCCTCAGCCCCTTCACCGCCGTCCTCCGCAGGCCAGACTCCCCGGAGCTGCAGCTGGAGGAAATGCTGTACTTGCAGCGCTTCGACCCCCCAGCGGCGCCACCCCCGCAGCCCGTGCTCCCGGCGCCGTGAGGGTGCTGCTGCTTCTGCGGCTTGGCGCCGCTGATCCGCACCGACACTGCGCCATCGCCGCTGGAGTCGCAGCTCGCCTCCGTATTGCGCAGGAGCTGCTGGTGCTGCGGTGATGCCATGTTTCCGTTACGCGACACCAGGAGCACAGGCTCACCGGAATAACTCCAAGATTAAGTCCCCACAGTAGGCTGGCCTGTTGTTCAGCTACGTCCGAACTATGCACAGTAGAAAGCGGATGGATATCAAAATGAAAAAGGGCAGGAGAGAAAAAAGATAAATAAAAAAAGTTGATTAAGAAAAAAAAAACTTGCGCAGCGTAAACGGTCCGCTCACGCTCTAGGACCCTTCCAGATACTTGAGTAGTTCATTATTCCACCTCATGACGTCAATCCTCACATTCCTCTTTCTCTCTCTGTTTTGAAGCACTCGAATGCGTCAAGTGCTCGTGCATTGCCTGAAAGTAACGTCGCAGTAATTCAAGTCTAGTTTTCCTCTAATCCCGGATAATTAAACGCAGGTTTTAAAACTCCTTTCCTCATACTTTACACAAATTAAGACAAAATATTAATAAAACAACAAAGAAAAGTTTGTATCACCTCTACCGACCACCCCAAGCGAGGTTTTGTTGCGATGCCAACGTCGTTGACAGCTCGACCAGTTAACTACGCTCAGTAAACCACCTCTCCTCACGATTCTAGACAATGTTATTCTGCTCAAATAACTCACACCGAAACGTCTGATAATAAAGTGCATCGAAGTATTAATCCCGGAATTGCGAACACGGCATATGTTTTTGCCTTACTGTCTCAGCCCACCAGTCATAGTTATTTATGTAAGTAGCTAAGTTAATTTATATATGTCAGTAAACAAAGCTGAAGTAGACTTGGGTAGCCTACAGTTGTTTATTTGTTTCCGCGCAGTTTTGGCAAACACTGCCGTTGACAATTAATAATTTTTTAAATCTTTAGAAAACTGTTTTCTTTCTCTCTGAATGTATAACATTTCGAGAAAACACAATAAATTTCCATTCGATTTGGGCTAAGTGCAGGGAGCGAGCTTAACATTACCTTGCTCAACACACCTTAAAACTTGGCAGAAGGTTCAAGTGCGAGTACTAAGGCATCGTTGCGGTGTTTTGAAGAAACTAAAATTTGGAGCTGGCGCCTTTCGCCCAAAATGCACACACCCCGTCCAAATTCAACGGGAGGGCCTATTCGCCAGTATTTCCATGGACGGAGCACCGTCCTTTCCTGAATTCCCTCTCCGGATCTCCACTGCTGGTCTCCCCAGTTCCTAAAAAGGAGGGCTGGACGAGAGTTTGCAATGAGAATAATACAAAGTATTATGTAGCGTTAAGTAGAGCGTTGCAAGAAATTGAAGAAAATGTGCAGCGTTATTTCAATTTTTCCACTTGCACCGCACACTTACCAAAAAAAGAGCAGTACTTAGCCAGCAGTTCAAAACATGTGGCTAGAAAAATGATAACGATTATTATATTAATCTTAGTAATACTAATAATACCTACGGTGTGGGAAATGTCCTGGTCTTGAAGGCTCAGTATTGAAGGCTATCAATGTTTACCTCTAAGCTTCCGTAAAATCCAACTGAAAAAATAGGAAATAATCAGCCTAAACTTCTATACAGCATCCCGGTAAAAATGTATAAAAGTGTTGATATGTCGGACGTGCTCCTTCATGATTCCCGGTTGCATCGAAAGTTTTCCCAGGCCACAATCCCCTTCATTAGACAGACGGATTGTAACCGCACGGGGAGAACGGGCTAATTGCAAATCCTCCCCTCCCCTTCACGTTCCCTCGGCTCGGGGAGTCTTGTGGGGAAAAAAAGTGGTCTCCTTGGTCCTGCGACTTCAATTCAACCGCACGGAGTGAAGGCGAAAGAGAGGCGACGTCTACATTTACTATTCGCTCAAATCAGCACAGGTCCGGTTACTGCTTTTAAACGTCCCCTTGTCATTTAATACGGTTATGACTCGTCCTCTTCCCTTTTTGACATTCTCCCCCCCTGTTGCCCGGCCATAGGCAGTTAAGTCATTATGTCCGGGGAATACCGCAATGGGTAGCCGAGTAGCTTCACCTATCCGAGTGAAGACGACAATGCCGACGCTGCCACCATCTTCTCAGTCCTTCAGAATTCGCAAACCGACGGAGTGAGTGTACGGCGAGGGAGTGCTACAGTAATATAATAGAGGGGAGGGGGCAAAGTGGGGATGCGCGCACGCACATCTAACCTAAAATGAGGGGTGGCGAGCACGCAGTCGATGGGAGGTGTGGGGGTGTCCTTTCTCTTTAACCGCAATGAGCGCGTCCGAGCGCGCCCACACCTTCTCTCAGTCTCCCTTCCTTCAGACGCCCATGACTGCCACCTTCCCTTTTTTTCGACAGATAAAATCAACAGGGGGTCCCAAACTCCCGGGTGACGTGTTCGCCATGCGCGTTCTTGTGCCGTGGGGCTGCGCATAGCAGTGCAGGTACCGACAGCGAGCAAGGGGTGTGAATTGCTGCGAAATCGGTGTTTTTTATTTTTTTATTTTTTGCTGGGAACTTTAATAATAAGCGAGATTATAGCATTTTCAAGCTCCACAGTCCACACCACCGCTTTCTCGCTTTCTCCCACTTCAGAAAAGCATACCAACTGCTCCCATGACACTGCGCCAGACCAAACACAAACGTTTGATATTTTTCAGATAACACTTCGTTGCATTTTAATGCGAGTTCAGCGACCAATGTTCTTTTCAGTGAACGCTGTGGCGCTTCGCCTTCAGAAGCATACAGCTGTTTGACGCAAAAGGCAACGGGAAGCGCACAGACTCGAGCAATTTCCTGCCCAAATTCAGTGTCAGGGCTGATTTCGTGGGAACCGACGAAAGAAATACAATGTAGGCTGCCCGTTACTACAGAGAGATGGAACTGGTTTGATCCTGTTAAATACGCTGGCGTGTGATCATTCAAAAACAAGTGTTTTTAAACAAACTAAACATTTAAGGATATCCTAAGTTGTCTATATTGCCGACTTCGGAACTAACCAGCAGTTAAGCAGAGTAAACCGTAGTAGCTAATTGGCAAATATATAAGAATTTTTCACGACCGACACTGTTCTGGCCAACAGCAGCACTACAAACAAGTGCTGTTGCGTACCATTTGAGGACACATACATAAAAATGCAATCACTGTTTGATCCTTGTTCATTAGCCATTATCGACCGTGCCATTTCAAGTCTGGCCCTTCACAGTAGCACCTTATCATATTTGTTTTCAGATATATCTGCAACGTTGCTGGCACGCAACCACGTAACCATTTTCACTTCAGCCTACACTGCGTCAGGGGAGATCGAGCGACTGGGACGCACCGATATGTCACTCCTGTTCCGGGAGTGGCGAGCGCGACCAAACGGCAATATTTCCAGGCATGCACGCACAGACAGACACGACCCCCCTCCCGCCCTGTCTTCGCCGTTAGAAGAGAATCTACCGCCGACTTGGATTAATAGCCATCTGTTTCACAGGCAGCTTCCAGAACTGAGATTAAATGATCTGTCAAACAACTGAAAATGAGTACAGTGTTTTTTTAAATTAGATTAGATTTACACGTGAATGTTTTCTATTTTATTTATTTATTTTTTGCACCAATCATGTTTTATTATAATGGCGTGAGGTGTTGCGTTTGCGGTTTCACACTGTATGAGGCGCGTGAGGCGATAACTATGACAACTGCCAAGCAAAGCGGCGTTAAGGTGCACTAGAGCCTGACGTGACCTTGCTACACAGGTCAAGCATTCCCCTCTGCTCTAGCTAGCAGTGGAGAAGAGATTACCTTTGTAGGCTTGCACTTCGGATCCAATAAAGTCGAATGCCGATAGTTTGATTTGATCTATGGCAACGTCTGTGCGCGCGTGCATTTGCGCATGTGATTGACTGTGTTTTCACTAGTCAATTATAGTGCCTTTTGTCATAGCTAAATCTAACCTTTTTGGATGCGTTTTCGGCGTTTTTCGTATATTTACCTATGAAATCCTGTCAAGAACAGGCCGATGTTGTTCCCATATGAACTCCTAACTGTGTTTCTGACTCCTTGCAATTGCAGACTATTCCAAATTTAATCTTACACAACACACAAGACGTCCAGGGGTCTACTGTGACGGTTCGGGTGCTGGGACCCAGGCGCAGAGTGGGAAAAAAACACGAAACTCAAAAAGGGGAAAATTAACAAAGACTTTACTAACGGGTAAACAAACAGGGAACAAACAAGGCCACAATGGGCAAAACCACAAACTCAAAAAATAACTAAACAAAGCAGAAAACAAGAGGGACTCACAAATACAGGCAGGGCAGAACACGGTCAGGGCAGAACGCAGGCAGGCAGAGCACAAGGGTAATTCAAACAAACAGGTAGGTCAAACAAATACAAGTCAGAAACAAAACACAAACAGGTAAAAAACACAGGCAGGTACAAAGGGTCTAAAACAGATATTGGACACAAACACAAGCAGGCAGGTACATGTAAGTCGGGTAACAAACACAAGGAACCAGCACCCGAGTCAAGGGAACAGAGAACTTAAATAGACAAGGGGTAACAAGACACAGGTGAACTCAAAAAACAATCAAACCAGAAGGAGGGGATAACAAGACACAGGTGGGAACAATGATGGGATAACGAGACAACCAATAATACAATTAACAGGGGGGAACAGGACACAAAACAGAAGTGCCGCCATCTGGCGGCCCAACAGGGAAAACGCAGACAGGAACACCGGAACATGACATCTACTGCCCATGTTCTTTCAGGAAATTAAACTCCCATCATGCTCAGTCGTTGTCAGTTATATTGACTTATAGCGCTATGGAGAGGCAGTTAAGAGTCCGTTAAAAAACCTATGAAATGCTTGGCTTTCAGGTGCCAGTGTGACCACACTGGACAAAGTGACCTGCATGTCTATACACCTGCACCACAAGGGGAAAGAGATCACACTTCTATTTCTGTCCTTGTTGTAAAACTACCCCCCCCCCCCCCGCCAAAAAAAAAAGAAACAAAAAAAAAGCAGCACATTTCTTGACATCAGCATACTAGTACAGGAACAATGCAAAACACAGGGATACACACACAACCACAACCACAAACACACACACGCTTGCACATGAGCACACATACAAGCACACACACACACACACACACACCATCCTGTTGTTTTTCTATGCCTATCACTACCACAATCCCTTGCTTGTTTTGGCCTGGAAGAGACTGGGTGACAGTTTTGCTTATATATGCACGTGTGTGCATGCGTCTACTTATTTGTGTGTGTTTTTTGCAAGTCTGTGCAAAACACAAGTATGTGCTGGATATATGTGTTTATTACAGTTGCATGTGTGTGTGACAGAGAGAGAGAGAGGGAGAGAAATTAGGTGTGTTTTTGGTTGCATGTTTTCAGTGAATAATGTTGGTTTATCTGCATCTGTGAGCATGTGGATCTATCTATATATCTCGGTTTCTATATATTCATATAATTTCAAATCTATAATTTAATGAACACACAAAAACAAATAAAGAGAAAACAAAGGAACTTATATATTTTTTTATCACATTCAGTCAAAAATCTTTATTCCAGATAAACTTTGCTCTCTTAAATGCATTCAATTTGATTTTAAAATGTACACAAAAATTCAGTTCTCCCAGATTACATGAATCAATGTTGCACTCTCAGCAATTTACCAAGACTATTACAATATCAAGTTACTTATCTAAAATACTGCAAATGAAAAAGACTTAAAAAGCAAAAAAAAAAAAAAATGACAAGTTTGTTTTTCAGACAGTTAATAACCATGTTAAACAGTGTGAAAATGACAAAATGTATTAAACATGTTTTGATCTATGAGATCTTTCATCAATCTGAACGGGTATTAATTGCTTGCTATTTTATTTGATTATTTATTGTTCTTTGAGTGATGGGAGTCCTGTGCTTTATGCATGAAATTTTAATTTGAGTTAGTACGGAATTATGAATAGCTTGCGTTTTTCAGTCTCTCTTGCTTTCATTGAGCATACTGTAATTAAAAAAAATAAAAAAGTATTTCCGTCAGAATATTATCTTTATATTTGCAAACTTTAATTTCCAGAACAACAGCACAAAATATCATGTGCGCCGGCTGTGGACAAGTTGCCGTGGCGGACACTCAGAGATTGGGCTCTCTCTGGTGGCCATACGTGGTAACAGCAGGGTTCGAGGAGCTTTCCCGAATTAGAATTTCTCCGTGCTTTTCCTTCTCCGGTTACGTGGAAACAGAACATGAGTAGCCGTTCTCATACAGGGCACGTTCACGTACACTTTCATGTTTATTTAGTCTCTGTTGCACTGCGTGAGCTTGTTTGTATTTTCTTGACACGGTTCTGATTGTTTTCCTCAAGAAGCAGGATGCCTGTAGAGTCAAATGCATAATTAATTCTTACAGAGAGAGATAGAGAGAGAGAGAGAGGAAAAGAGAGTGAGAGAGAGAAGAAAAAACCTGTACATTTTTGATGAGCTTTAATCCCCATCCACTCAGAGGAACACAAAGACACGGTCGCACAGCAGTTACACTTCAGCTGGCAACCGTTTCCACAGAGGTCAAAGGGCATACTGCCATCGGGGAGCTCTGTTACAGAGGTTTCATCCCTTCATCTCTCTTCCTCTCTCTCTCTCTCTCTCTCTCTCTCACTCTACGTCTCTCACTCTCTCTCTGCGTCTCTCTCTCTTCCTCACTCAGCATGAAGAGAAGTGATTCCTGTGTTATCCAACGCTTCCTGTGGGACTTGTGGGAAGCCAGGAAACAGATGGCACGTCGTGTGTGGAGTCTTGTGACCGGCGCTTCTAAGTAAAGCAGCAAGTAGCGAAAAAAATAAAAATAAAACGGACGCTTTGGGCACGAGATCAGAGTTACATTCCTGAGGCCCCGCCACTCCACATTAACCTCTTGCATAACCGCAGAGGAATAACGTGAATCTTACTGACACCGTTAAGCCCCAGTGTGACTGTGAAGAATGTGGCAGCCAAGGGAGATTTCCCACTGTACCCTGTGGCTTCTCTGTTCTGAGCATGCCCATTGGCAATCTACCAGACCTGTTGGTCATTCACTATAGACTGGTAATAATAATAATAATAATAATAATAATAATAATAATAATAATAATAGTAATAATCTTATTCGCATATGTTTCTCTTATATAATTTTCTCTTTAAAATCCCACTCTGCATGGACCTCATAATTGACTGATTTTAGCAGAAAAATGCAACAGGGATTCTTGCTTGAAACAAGAAAGTGAACATTTTGACCCTTGACCCCTGACTCGTGTATTCTGTGCTGTCCCCAGGACTGTAGACTGTCAGCCAGCAGGGTAACAGAAGCGGAGAAAACAGAGTTTTCTCCTCCTTGCAGAAATCTCTGACAAATCAGGTTGAACGCGCCGTATAAAATACTAACACATTTACAGGAGGATTCTTTGGAATTTTGTCCTGCGGGATATTTTGTAGGGTTTCATGAGAAAGGACATAAAATAAATAAATGTAAATAAATAAGTAAATAAATAAACTGTAACATGAAAGACAAGGATCTCGTGTAGTTTTAATTTCTGCATTATAGCCTGGCATGCTGCAGTAAACAGTGGGCTGAGGCTGAGGCTGAGGCCGGTAGCAGTTTTGTGTGCTAATTTTTCTCAGGGCTGTATGTGAAAGTCTGAATCTTCCTCATGAAAAGAAAAAGGACTTAAACTGCAGACACATTAAAAAGCAACAACAATAAATACAAAATTTTGAACTCAGTGAATCGGCTTGTCGTTTCATACCAACCCTACACAGTTAAAAAAAACGGAAATAAAATTGAATACAAAACTGCAAACAAAAATTGTCAAACTACTGTTTCCATTTTTTTCTCCATTTTATTCACATACAAGGGAGCTGGCACAGACTGTTAAAGTCTCATAATTTTTCACTTAAAAATATTTTTACAATTTTTTTTTTCGTTTCAACTATTTTTTTTTTCAACATGTATTTTTTTTTCTTCTCCAAACCGGTCGACAGTTCTGTACTGCTTTGCAGGGGAGAGAGGAGGGAGTTCAACTTGACTAAACTCACCTGTGAAACTCTCACCTCACAAACACCCGTACCCTTCAGCCATTCCCAACCCCCACCCTTAATTTTCCACCCCTTCTCCTTCCTTTAGAACCCCAAACTCACACCCCGCATTCTTCTGAAAAAAAGAAAAGAACAACAAAAATAAAATCAAAGAACCTCCATCCCTGCAGACAATGACATCATGGGATTCAGGGGAGGGGGCGGGGCCAGGGGACGGAGGAGGTCAGCCGTGAGGACCATCCATCCTTCCCTGCACACCTCTACCCTCTCCTCCCCCACCTCACCGCTCCACCTCTCCCTCCACTCTTTCCCTCTCTCACTCCTTCCCTCTCCTCCGTCTCAGTGTCTGCGGTAGCGGTTCTTGGGCTTCTCCCCGCAGCCCGTGGCCTCGCAGGACGAGAGGCCGGGGCTCTTCCCGGAGGAGATGCTGCTCAGGAGGCTGGGCAGCTCGTTGGTGATGGCCTTCTCGATCTTGTCCAGCAGGCAGCCGCCCATGTAGGAGCACTGGGCCGACAGCTGCTTGAAGCTGTTCACCGGGTTGATGCCGAAGAAGTCGCGGTAGGCGTCGCGGTTGGGCAGGTCGAACTTGCTGACGTTGGTCTTGGCCAGGATGGACTTGAAGATGTAGAACTTGTCGGGGTCGTCCACGATCTCCTTGAAGACCAGCTCGGGGTCGCTGAAGAAGCTCATCTTGTCCTTGAAGGTCTGGACGTAGCG
Organism: Anguilla anguilla; assembly: GCF_013347855.1. NCBI lineage: Eukaryota > Metazoa > Chordata > Actinopteri > Anguilliformes > Anguillidae > Anguilla > Anguilla anguilla. The sequence continues at coordinate 22,470,680 of NC_049217.1, forward strand.
GTCGACCAGCAGGCCGTGGATGCGCACGCGGATCCCGTGCTGGCGGATGAAGGCGATCTTGTTCTCCAGCCGGTTCTCGATCACCTGGTTGAGGTCCTCCAGCAGGGAGACCTCCTCGCGCTTGAAGAGGTCGCGGCTGGTGTCGGGCGCGTACTCGTAGGGCCAGAAGGAGCTGACGTAGACGCGGGGCGGCTCGGTCACGTTGATGAGCGGCGCCAGGCTCCAGAAGAGGGCGCCGTAGACGCGCATCAGGTCCTGCGTGGCCAGGTTGTCGGCCTTGTTGAGGATGATGCGGATCTGGGACTCGCGGCCCTTCAGCTGCCTGAACAGCATCTCCAGCTCCAGGCCCACGTCCAGCTTGGTGGGGTCGAACACCACGAAGATCAGGTCCGCCCGGTCAATGAACCACTGGCACACGTCGTTGAAGGGGTAGCCTGAGGTGGCAGACGTAGAGAGGAAGAGTAAGCGAGGGAGAGGGAAAGAGAGACAGAGATAGAGAGAGAAAGAGTGAGGGAGAAATTTTTGATCAGATTTGTTCTGTTCCACCAACTACAGACGTGCTGTTGTGATATGTGACCCCGCCCCCGTGTCCATTTAGCCCCGCCCCTCTGCTCTCACCCCTCTCCTGCTGTTTGCGGTTCTCGATGATGCCGGGCGTGTCGACGAAGGTGACCCTCTCCAGGAGCTTGTGGGGTATCTCGATGCCGACCAGCTTCTCCAGGAAGTTCTGGCCAAACTTCTCCAGCGGCGAGAAGGAGCGGGAGCTGTCGGCTGCCATCACGATGCCCTCGATGGAGCGGACCTTCTCACCGTGCATGATCACCGTGAACTCAGAGGTAGTGGGTTCAGCGCCTGGGGAGGGGAGGGGGGGGAGTGAAATGGGTTTTAATCTGTGTACAGCTGTTGGGTGAAGCCATTTTGGGTGAAGGCAACATCACGGTCCTGCAGATTCCTTCTGTACAACATCAGAAGGATTCGACCATACCTGACGACGCACTCCACCCAGCTGCTCGTCCAGGCTACGGTGACCTCTCGCCTTGATTACTGCAACTCTCTCCTTGCAAACCTGCCAGCTTGTGCCATACAGCCGCTACAGATGATTCCGCTGCCCGACTCATCTACAACCTTCCCAAATTCTCCCACGTCACTCCTCTGCTGCGATCACTCCACTGGCTACCGGTCGCTGCCAGGATCCGGTTCAAAGCCCTGACCCTTGCCTACACTGCCGCCAACAGGACAGCCCCCGTCTACTTGCAGGACATGACTCGATTCTATGTGCCTGCTCGACCACTCTGCTCTGCGGCAGCAGGGCGCATTGTAACCCCTCCAACCCGCCCAAAGGGATCACAGAGCTTCTCCACCCTAGCACCCCAGCGGTGGAACGAACTTCCCGTCCCCCTCCGAACCTCCCCCTCACTACCCATCTTCTGCCGTGGCCTGAAGACTCATCTCTTCAGACTATACCTAGACTAACCACCACCACGCTGTATATTTCACTCTAAATCCCCCCCCCCCCTTTTCATGACACTTGTTACATGTTGCCCCATCCCAGCACTTTTTGGTAATTTGTATTTGTCCTAATACTGTAGCTTATTCTTCTGCCTAGTTGGCTTTGCAAAGGTTAGGTCTGAACAGTGTTCACTGTGTGAACTAAACTGTGTTCTTGGCTAGAAATAGCTGTACAAAATAAGTATTGTACCTTACTGAACCTGTGTTTAGCAGTTGTCTATGACCATGAAATGCACTTTTTGTACGTCACTTTGGATAAAAGCGTCTGCCAAATAAATGTAATGTAATGTAATTTTGGTGTGTGCATTCATGTACAGGCAACTCTTTCATACTAGTAGGCAAGGAGGTATTGAGGTTAATGTGCAGTACCTTACAGGTAAGGAAATGTTCAGGTGTGTGCACCAGTGTCAAACTTACAGTTCAGGGGGTGTTCCTGTGTGTGCACCCGTGTAGAACCTACAGTCGAGGGAATGTTCAGGTGTGCGTACCTGTGTAGAACTTACAGGTGAGGGCGTGTTCGGGTGTGTTTACCTGCGTAGAACTTACAGGTGAGGTCGTGTTCGGGTGTGTTTACCTGTGTAGTACCTACAGGTGAGGTCGTGTTCGGGTGTGTTTACCTGTGTAGTACCTACAGGTGAGGTCGTGTTCAGGTGTGTTTACCTGTGTAGTACCTACAGGTGAGGGTGTGTTCAGGTGTGTTTACCTGTGTAGAGCTGGTAAGGGGAATCCTGCAGGCCCAGCAGGTAGTTGACCATGGTGGACTTGCCAACGCTCCAGGGACCCAGAAACAGTACCATGGGCTTGGAGGTGATCTCCCCATCTGTAAGGAAAAGAGGAGTGTTACAGCCACATAAAGACAGAGAGGGAGGGAGGGGGGGGGGAGGGAGGGAGAGTCAGAGGGAAGAGGAGTGTTGCACCCGGTTTCACAGAAAAGCTGAAAGCTATCCCATCATGCTTTCTGTCTCCATTGTCCTGAAACCCTGGCTCCCTGGAATCAGAGGACAGCCCCGTCCACAGCACGGTGAGAAGCAGTCAAGGGGAAAGGCGTCTTCCTTTATCAGTTGCTTCACACACCCAAAGATGTCACCGAAGCATTATTACAGGAGACATGTGCTACCGTCGCCCAGTTCAGCTCAACAGCAAAGACGGAATCAGATAAAGCAGGGGGGAAAGATAAACAATCATGGATGAGTTGCAGCTGAAGCCATTTCCGTGAGCTTACTGCAGCGAAACCTTTTTCTGAGCACTCAAGAGAAGCCACATACTGGCGGGGTATTGTGTTTTAGACTTCACGTCTGTTCTGGGCAGCAAATTCACCCACTGCGTCAGCCATGCAATGAAAAGGGAGTTAGCGAGCGCTTATGGGAAATAGCATGTATCCGTACATGGAAAAACATTAAAACAATAAAGAATTCATTTACAATATATGTCAAAATATGTATGTGTTGACATAGGTTGTATGTATATCGACGTGTGTATTTAAGAAATATGGTTATTTGCTACATAAAATATTTTGCTTTATTCCCTATAATTATTTCCATGAATGAATATGTGCAAATATGCATATATGTTGAAACACATTTAAGAATATACTGTATGTCCATTCATAATACAGTGCGCAATACATGTACATATGGACATATATGAAAGAAGCTGTAATAGATATTTTTTCCACGGCATGTAGCGCAGTCCTTGATCCTTGTTTTTGTTATTTTCCCCACACAGGATGCTCCTTCTTCGCACGGGAGAGGCCACTGGAAACATTCGGCACACTCGGCAGAAAACAACGCCGCTGCAAATCACAGGTAAGCACGGCTGATGACATCACGGGCGAAGCGGCGTCAGAGCGCTGCAGCCGGACAGACGGACGGACAGGATGTGGGGGCACAGAGCAGCTCTCGAGTGCAAGACAAGGAGGAGGAGGAGGAGGAGGTGAAATAGTCAGGAAGAGGAGGTAGAGAGACAGACGTAGTTAGACTACTGGAGTGAACAGTTTTGGTTTCGCTTTTTAAATCTGGGGGATTGTGGGGGGGGCTGACAGGAAGTGCTGTCGGCTTCTTGCTTTTTGGGTCTGGCAGGCCCGACTATACATTTAGTAGAGGGATGTGTGTGTGTCAGAGGTGTCAGAAGCCCAAACTATGCCCCCACCCTCACCTCCACATCCTCATGTGTATCCCATCAACCCCCTGTCCTCTGACACACCCTTCTCCACAGTACACTACACCTAGCTGACAGGCCAGTCCAGCCTCACACATACACACACACACACACACACACACACACACACACATACGCACGCGCGCACACACACACACACACACACACACATACACATATGCGCACACACACACACACACACACACACATCACAGACAACAGTTCTGTGACATTACAGGGGAGTCCTCCCACCCCACTCCTTATGGGTTGCCAGAAATTCAGACATGAGACCACAAGGGTTTGAAATCAGAAGGCTGTAGGAAACCATTGATCCCCAGGGTGGCTGCTATACCCCCCAGGCAACAATATCGCTTCACTAAATATCCTGCAGTATGAATTAATAAGCTGTGTTAAATGCAGATGGCAGTGTAGCGTAGTCTGGGTGCTGTGCTCATAATTCAGAGACTGCAAATTACATTCACTGGCAGGGCACTGCAGTTGTACCCTTGAGCAAGGTACTTAACCTGAATTACTTCAGAACAATGTCCGGCAGTATAAATTGACTGTGAACTGAGTAAATACAAACGAGCTGCTAGATCTTGATATGGATAACAGCGTCTGCTAAATGAATAATGGATACCCTCCATAACGGTATCTGTAAAGCAATTCATGATATTTGTTTGAAGTTTTTCCAATAATGGTCATTGCAAGCATTGACTAATTACCTAAGTGTTTACTTAGCCTCCCAACATCCAAGCCAACAATTCAATGAGGTTTTATTTTAAATTATTAGCAATAATTAACTTTTGAGTGAAACTGCTTAGCTTCCTTAGCAGTGGGACAAAGACACATGACAAGAGGTTCATGTTTACTGACTGGTGAATGCACTTCTCATTCTCTTAGTTGCTCTGGGTAAGATGATCTGCTCAAATTAGTATAATGTAATGATCAATATTTTGAATGCCTTCTATCTCCTAAGTTAAACTAAGTTAAATATTAAGTAAATAAGTGTGTTTATTAATTAAGAGTCATTTACAAATCTCTTAGCAAACAATTGAGTTAACAGAGAGCAAAAAAACATTTTCCCAGTGATTTTCACCAAGTTTAATTGGCATTGTGCAAAAAGCACTGTAATAATTCTGTTTAGTACAAAATTTTAAATTATCATTCCAATAACTTATATTTCCCACAAAAGTAAAGTACATAAAATAAAACAGAAAAATGAACAGAATAGGTATAGTTGTGCTGTTGTGTGTCACTGTGTGACACCTTTTATGTATGAGAGGAGAAAATTTTTGTTTCATGTTCGCTTGTTTATGAAAAAAATATTGTTCACACAAAAAAATGACCAGAATGGACAAAATAGCATATATACCTACCAAAATGTATGAATTATTCAAATTTTGGGCCATAGAAGGCCATATCATTTGTAAAAATCTGTTAAACTAAAAATGACGTGATTTAGATTTCATCATTAAAACTGCCATGTTAGGGTCACAAAGCTAAAAAAAAAAAAAAATCACCACATGAGGTATATTTATAATTCTGTAGGAAAATAAAAAAGCTTCTCTAAAATGGCCATTATTTGTAAAATTCATATCCAGTTTATTTATACAATATGCCTTATTTATGAACATGTCCTGAATTCAAACTGCTGCTTTCTGGACGTTTGTTGTTTGTCCACTAAATACCACATAATCTGTGTATATTTGAACGGGCAACCATAAATATAGCATGTCACTCCTCACTTACAATGAATGGCTTATGGTAACACAGAGGGCAGAACACCAGTACTACGCCAGTGTGCTCCAGGGAGTCCTCTGTGTATGTTGGGTTTCATTCTTACAGGGCCCACGATCAATAGCGCTTGATTAAGCCGTTAATTGAGAGCTGAGCTGGATTCAGCCTCCCTTGACGGGCGTCTGCTGTGAACGGCATGGATTGTTTGAGGAATGCTAACGGTAACAGGCGCGACACAGCAGGACAGAAAACGCTACTATGGCGGGTATCTTGCCACTCGCAAAACACATATTCAAATTGAATGCAATCGAATATCTGTAAGACTTGACTGAGTGAAGACTGAGAGCAACTAATTAAACCAATTAATTAATACTTGAATTTAAGTCATTGAAGTTAATTGCTGCCCTGAGTACAGAACCAGAATTTCTGGAAATATATATCAAGTTAATTGAAGTTGGGATTTGATTAATGGAACCATTAGGCCTGTTTAATTAGAAAGGCAGTTGGAATGAAAACCAGTGTACACATTGTATTCCCCAAAGGCAGGAAACAGGAAACAATGAAGTATGTCACGTGACTGCACAAGTCCAGTCATGGGGCGGAGACAAACAGTTTGAAGATGATGAGCTTTAACAGGCTAATGTGTGGGGAGGGGAGGGGGGGGTGGATCTGGGGCAAGAAGGACAGGGGGTAAACCTCATGCATGTACAGCAGGGTCGCCCTCCCCTCCATACCCACCTGTAGCTGATGCCCCCAGGGTTCGTCCAGGGTAGGCTGTTAGATGGTGGGAGGGATGGAGGGGAGGAAGGAAGGAGAAGAGTCAGACGCAGTGTAAAGGGGAGGTGTAGAGAAGAGAGAAAAAGAGAGAGGTGAATGGGAAAGAGGGAGGGAAAGACAGGGGAAGAGAGGTAAAGATAGGTGGAGGAACAATGGAAAGAAGACAGCAAAAGACAGGTGGACAAAGACAGATGATGGTGAGAAAAAATGGAAAGAGCAAAGAGAAAAGAGAATGAGAAAGTGAGAGAAAGGTAGGCAATCAGTCAGGAGCTTTGAGAGAATGAGAGAGAATGTGAGAAACTAGGACAGGGACAGAAAGAGAGTGATAGAGAGGGACAGAGAGACAGATTGGAGATATGAGTAAATACTGTATATACACAGACAAAGAGACAGATATGATACAAATGGGGAGAAGAGACAGAGACAGTGAAACAAGAAGTGAGTGAGAGAAGTTCACAAAGAGGTAGTCTATATATTTTTGAACATATTGGATATGTACTGTATAGTGAGGTGAGAAGACTGTGATTTGACTGTGGGTTGACAGTGGGACAGAACAGGAAACTCAGTGTTTTTCTCCCCTGATTCTCTAAAGTTTCACACTGTCACAAGGAGCCCATAATCTGGGAGAAGAAAAAACAGAAAGACTCAATTTTCCAGTCATACGACTGGATGTAATCAGTTATCATATTTCACATTCTGGGCTCACAGAAGTTCCAGCCATTTCAAGCTGAGCTGAAGTGACTGGAATCTTCAGTTCCAGTTCCATGTTTTGCAGCTATCCTCAGATGAGCTGGCTCCTGGTGCCTTTCAGAAACCCGAGGCAATCAGTGGTATTGTGCGTGAAAAGGTGAGAGAGAGGAGAGAAAAAGAGGGATGGAGAACAGAGTGGACCACAGGAAAAGATATGAAATGAACAGTGATGTGCACTGATCCAGGGTGTGACAAAACACATCTTTGACCGCATGTGTCAAACATGCCCAGGGCCCTGATTGGCTGACACAATAACAGGCCCAGTGAATGGATGAGAGGCACATTGACCGATTGGCTGGTGAAAATATTGCTGCGATTAATTTACTCGAGACACGCTAACTGATTGCCGGCAAAAACCCTGATTATCTGAGAAACATACTAACAAATTGGCCAGCAGGCACACTGACACACAAACATGACTGGCTGACAGACACTTTGTCATAGTTACCGCCTGCCTGAGATACACACTGACCAGCCTGATACACTGAGAGTCCATTTAACCTTTTGTGACAAGCATGCGGTACTACACCGCACCACCAGGGGGCAAGCTGTCTTTCAAGCACGGAGAATTGCTGTGAGGGAACACTGATAAAGAAACTTCCCTCCCGCTAACAAGAAACTTAGCCACGTCCAGCCAGGCCGCAGGCGCCAGAAAACTAATGAACTGGCAATCAGACTAAATAGGAGAATGTGCAAGATTGCAAAATATGTTGTAAAGACAAGTAGCAAATACATTTTGACGTGGGCTGGAATTTAGTTGTGTGAACAGATAAGAGGTTAAGAGAGAGGAAAGATACAGTACCTGTTCCAGGATAGAGAACGCCAGGCCATGTTTATTCTAGAAAATGCGGGGAGGGCAATTTTTGTTTTGTGTGTGTGTGTGTGTGTCCATAGTTATATGAAATACCCAAACCTTTTACTCTTTTTTCTTTCTTCTGTACAGACACAATATAGAATTATTTATGTTATGATAATGTACATCAGCTTCAAAACGTGCTAGAGTTGGCTTACTGTGTGTTATCCAGCTCAGGGTAATTGATTGTTTTTATTTATTTCTTTCTTTTTTTCACCATAACCTAGCAGATCAAGACATTAACAGAAGGATGAAGAAGGAGACTAATAAAAAAAAAAAACAACGAGAAGCAGAGCCTCGCTAAGTCACCTGAGGTGGAGCGAGAAGGGGGTGGGGCTTGTGCCCGAGGTGGAGTGGAAAGGGGGCGGGGCTTGTACCTGAGGTGGAGTGGGAAGGGGGCGGGGCTTGTACCTGAGATTTCGTGCTGCCTGAGCTCGCTGTACTTGTAGGCCTGCTCCATGGGCTTGATGGAGGAGTGGTAGATCTTACGCAATCTCTGCAGAGCCGCTGGAGGACGGAGAGAGGAGACAGAGAGGAATAAAGAGATAGAGAGATGGAAAAAATGTCAGGACAGATGGTAGAGGGGAGTAGAAGGGAAGAATGAGAGTGATAGTGGAAAGAGGGAAAAAGGAGAGATAGGATGGAGGGAGCGAATAAAATCAAACAGATGGGGTAGAGAGATGGAGTGGAGTAGAGACAGAAAGGGAGAAGGAGGTTGAGGGGAGGGAAAAAGAAAAATGCAGAGGAAAAGATCATTTTTAAAAGAGAGGGAGAGAATGTAGACCAGGGAGAGAGAGAGAGAGAGAGAGAGAGAAAGAAGTGGCAGACCGCCCAGGGCGAAAGAGAAAGGAACAAACAACTTGAGGACCATTGACTCATCTGCTGAACACATTTCGTTACACACACAGACGAGTAAACCTGGCGGGAAGATGGAGGGTGTGGGAACGCAAGGCCCTGTCACTGGGCTGGCCCTGACCCACACATGCACTGCACTAATGACTCACTGACCTGCTGGCTCTGCGGCCACATGATCAACATCAAAAGCAACAGAAAAAATAAACGTCCATATGTGTGTGTGTCTGTGTTTGTGTGTGTATACCTGTGTGTGTGTGGATTTTGATAATGGCGACCAGTCCAAAACTGCTCTCTCCCATTCTACCACAATTCGCCCAATCCGAAATCAGTCTGAGAACTGTTGCATTTCACCCTACACATCTGCTCATCTGTGCCTGTTCACACAGTGTGGTTATCACCGCTATTCAAGCCAGTTTTACCAGCCACTACTTAATGCACTTTGACATGGATTCAGTCCAAATTAGCCAATAGCATTGGCCTTTAATCAATAATCACTTGTTCTTAAGTTTGACTTCAAAATAGTGTTTTTTTCTTTAATCTTCACAGCCACAGTTTGATTTGAATTGAATTACTGCTTTTGGTGAAAATACGAACAAAACCCTTAATTTACACTTGAATTAAAATGAAAGACACGTTTTGATTAAATCTTTTACCTCTCAATGAATTGTAATTAATATTTTTTTTTCCCCACAAGCACAGTTTACAAAGTTTTCAGTGGTCAATTAAATTAACCTTTTTTCTGAAAGTATAATAATAAATTAATAAATAATAAGTTACAACAAATACTTATTTTTAAAAATAAATAAAAACAATGCATATACACATAGATATATTAATAAATGAATACAAACATGATACTAACAACAACAACAACAACAATAACAATAACAATAATAATAATAATAACAATATTAATACCTGCATAGTCGCCGGCTGGCTCCTCAGAGGCGAGCCTGAGCGTTTCCTCGATGTGAGATCTGTCGCGCAGGATGGAGGTCAGCACGTCCTCCTCCTCCTCCTCTGCAGAGGGAGGAAGAACAGCGTCAGTCCGGAGAGGCCGGCGCCTCGCTCGCTGCGGCTCGCGTGTGCTGAAGTTCCACACGCGCGGCTCGCGTGTGCTGAAGTTCCACACGCGTGTGTGACCTGATCTGCCCCTCGCAGCGCTCCACAGAAGTGTACGATTACCTTTAATAGACCAATGAGAGCAACAGCAGCTACACGTGCTGCATAACCTCAGTAACATCAGGGCCTTTATCATAGTGATAGGAAGTAGGTATGCAGGGACCATATATAACCCCAAAGCTGCACCGTTAATATCTATCGCAAGGTTATTTCGAGGCTGCTACACTGAAAAGAGCTATTTCATGGAAACTAAATAAATAAAATAAATAAAGAGTGACCGAACATGAGGGAAAAAATATCAATGGTAACCAAAGGAACCAAAGTAGGCAACACAAACACATTACTACTTCTTTGTTACTTCACCGGTTGAATTCTGAAAGCAATTCAATAGCATAGCTGAACCTGCCCTTTGAAATCCATATTGTTAGCGCTCTCCTAGATACGCTCCTATTTCTGAACATGTTTATGTACGGGGTGAGCATATCCCAAGAGCAGCCAGCGACCAAGGATATCAAGTTTTAAGGCGCAAAGAGTTTGTAGCTGGATATGATAAGGGCTGTGGTCTCTTGTGTGTATATATATACCCCTGTCAACACAAAGATATCAGGACCTGTTTAAGTGAACAAACTTTGAGCCACATACTCCATGTCTAAAAGCCAGTGTTTATGCATGTATTGTTTCAAGTATGTTTGAGTATGTTTATTGTTTTCTTTTTTTTCCATGGAATTGAACATGAGCAAATGATGTCCCCTTGAAGTAGCTTCTGCAAGCTGGTCATGTTCAATTCAATGAGAACAATTTCAAAAATTAAATTAAACATTTTCTATTTTATGAGCCGTGTACACTGTTATAGCTTACAGAAGAGAATCATTAAAGAAAGAATGAATTATACCTCAAAACCAAAGGTGACAAACTCTGTTCCTGGAGAGCCACAGGAAGTGCTGGGCCTTTGTGTCACCTCAAAATCAGCAACAAATGCGGACCCAAGAAACAAGTTATAACTGTATACCTGAACAAACACGTACTGAATAACAGCAAAAGCAGCACACCCAGCAGCTCTCCAGTACCGAGGTGGACAATCCCATTTATCCACTGCATTGCAAAGTGATTGCTATTGATTTCCCCTCAGATTACATTTCAAAATCTTAGAAATAGAATTAGAGGGTTGGGTTGCAAAAACATTTTACTTAGACACTTATTCTAGGCACCTTCCTGAGAAGGCCATCGTTTCACGTGGGAGTGAATACAATGTCGCAATATCCCTGGACAAGAAAACAAAAAACAAAGAAACGATCAGACCATTTTGAGGTCCCGATGAACAGTTTCATTTTCCACCAATCAGAGGCTATCATTTGGTTCCCAGGATTGGATTAGGCCTCACTACTAAATTATTTTACCTTTGGTTTACATTATGAACCATGTCTGAGATAAGTTCATAAATCTGTAATGTTCAGAAAGCTTCTCAGAAAATATCAAAACCAATTGATTTCACTATGAACTACAAAACCTGGGGCAAAAACATAGTAAATGAAACAACCTGCTCATGAATTATAGCAAATGATATAATCATACTTGCATGTTGAGTTATTGTATAAGAGAATGGGCTGAGCCCGCAAACAGAATGGCCATGTAATTCTGCGGCCGGCGCAGTGGTGTTCTATAAACTGCGGGAACGGAACAGGGCCCGCGGATCGGAAGAAGCAGCGGCGCGGTCTCGTCTCCGACGCAGACGCCGCGGCTGGGTTCCATTAGCGCATCAAGGGAAAGGAACGCGCCAGAATCGCATCAAACAGAGACCAGTGCTGTCACTGTTCCTGCAGCAGCCTGGCTTCGAATCAGCTCCTCGCATTCCTGCACCCCCTCCTCTCCCCCTCCTCCTGCCCCCCCCCCCACCCCCCATCCCTTAAAAAAAAAAAAAAGAAAAAAAAAAAAGTGGGGGCTTTGAGCAAATTGAGCCAAGCCTGTGTGCTACGAAAATAACTTGGGAGAGAAGAGAGCCATGCTTCGGTGTCTGAGGTGCAACCAGAATCTGCTGGTTCACTGTGTTTGAGGCGTGGCTCCTGCGCTGAGTGACTGGTGTCTGCTAATGGAGGATCTGCACCGTCTCCATTTCAAAGCAAGCAATGACAGATTAATGAGCGGTGTAATTACTCTGAATCGATGAGCGGCATGTATGAAGAAACTACTGTGCTTAAAGATACATTGCATACTATTTTTTACTGCTCCCAAAAAAAAAATACTTCCTGGATCTCAGTGTAACACACAGGACATGGTGTGGTGCAAACGAAATAGCCTGTTCACCACTCAAGAGTGCCTATTAGGGCAGCTTAGTAGTTTCAGTAGTATCAGTATTCAGTAGTAAGTCCATCCAAGCATACATTTGGTAGATATGTTTTTATCAAATCTGCCATTTTCAAAGGAGTAATGAAATTACAGTATATTGCTTCTCACAATCAATACAACTGGAAAACTGAGAAACATTCAATTATTACTCCGAAGAGCAGGCTAAAACAATTGTTGACTCAAAGATTGGTTAAATACTTTGTCAGAATTACCTTTGCCTTTGCAACAGACGTAAACCTCAGACGTAGAAAAAAAATTACATAATCTCAATTGTTACTTTCTTGGAATGCTTAAAACAAAACAAGAAAAAAAAAAGTACTGAGGATCTTTTATGCATGCGTTTTGTTTTATGATTACTTGACAAATCGTCTTAGAGATTCCCTTCTCCTCTCTCGCATTGTGTGTAATGTGTAAAACACTGCCCTTCCTCTCCTGTCACCTGTAGCTTCATCGCCATACAAAGCTGTGACGCTAAGTGATGGGCGGGCACCAAGGTAAGCCCCGCCTACTTGGTGGATCGTCATGTGATGTGAAACATGCGGATGGCATTCATCTGTCATGGTGGCCCTGACAGGCTTTTTACAGTATTAAGTTGCGAGTCTATTTATGAGCTGGGCGGCTCGGGGGCTGGGAGGTCACAGGGGTGTGGGGGGTTTTGGGTTGGCAAGATGACAAGGACCTGTTATTTAGGACAGAGAATAAGTTGTATAAAATCTTTTTTTTGCAGGCACCTCCTTTAAAAAAAAAATTAAATATCCACAACGGTTTTACTGTGTGTCAGTTGCTCTATTCTTTTCCCCCCAGATTAGAATGTTCCAGCTATTTTCAGGACCGTGAGATTCTGTCTGCAGCCAATTTAGCAGAGCGGTTCTGACATCCCAAAATAAGCGGATGAGGACTTTGTTTAAAAACGTAACTATGGTTTCACAACATGCAGTGGAGAGGACTGGGGGGGGGGGGGGGGGCTGGGACTCCCCTATTCCATGACATGGTCAAAAGCGGGACAGTGAGATCCCCAAACGGCCGAGCGGAAGGAGGAGCAGAAAAAAGGGGCCCCTCTCTCTAATTATAGCGGGAATCTGCAGCCTGTGGAGATTGTCCTTGGGTGCCCAGGAGCATGCGACGCCCTGCAGCAACTGCATGCGGCTCCCGCAGGTCGTGTTTCGCGCTAAACATAGCGACACAGCTGAGGGAGATCTTCCTGATTCACACCTAGCGTGCCCCCCCCCCCCCGGGGGAGAGACGGGAGGCGAGAGGCCGCGTAGGGAAACCTTCGCGCCGCCATTCCTGTCCACGTGACCGTCTCCCGCCCCAAAAAGAGCGGGGGCGCTAATAAAGCCGTTCGCCAACAAGGAGGCCCGACGCTGACAGGAGAGCGGGCGGGACACGGACAGCGGCCTTCGTTCACCCGCTAGATTGGCTACGCCCACATTAGAACACCTCGGCCTGCAAGGGAATACGCCTGTACTGGATACGCACTGCACCACATGCACACAGTATGCATTAACACACATTCACAAACACCCATTCACACGCATGCACAAACACCCATTCACACACATGCACAAACACCCACTCACACGCATGCACAAACACCCACTCACACGCATTCACAAACACCCACTCACACGCATGCACAAACACCCACTCACACGCATGCACAAACACCCATTCACACGCATGCACAAACACCCGTTCACACGCATTCACAAACATCCATTCACACGCATGCACATACAATCGTGTGTGCTCAGAAATCCCCCTCACTGTAATCATGGTATAATCAGAATCATAATGCAATAATCACCATCATCATCATCATCATTGTTTAAATGTTTTCCATGCCCCAAATCCTTAATATTAAGTTACCCAATGTTTCTGCTGACTCTAGAATTGAAAACGATTGTCAAAGCTCTATTACTGTGATTAGTATCAGACTAAATGATGAATGAAAACATGGTCTGCAGTATTTGGGATTTACATGGACCATTTGTAAACATGTAGGCAGGGATTTTGAAATACTGTAAGTGTCCCAGCCAAAGGTAGTACCAGACTGGCACATGTTCACAAATCAAATGAGTCTTCAGTATTCCCTACAGACTGCGGGGTAGCAAGAACACTCATATAGCTGATTTTTTGGATTCTCAGTGAGACATTTGGGTTAAACAAAAGGACAAATAAACAAAATAAACAAATGAATCTCCAGTCAGAAGTATAAACAACTTCATGCCTCAGTGCAGGAAAATTATACAGAATCCCATTTATGGAAGTATTTCCATCAAACACATTTTTAAAAATGTGATTCTGGACACATTTCAGGACACTACACAAAGCAGTACCTCAGCAAGCACGCAATCAATCTCCCACCCCAAAACCGTACAGTGTCTTATTAATAACGTTTTCTAAATTCTCTTTCCCATCTGCATACCTGCTGACTCTACCCACGCCGTTCAGCTTAGGATCAGGCCTGTCCAAAGTCCATGGAAAATGAAGAGACTTCAACTTGCCCCCACCATTCTACCACCTTTCTCTAGACCGGTCCTACAACCACTGCGCTCTGTGGTTCACTGACTGCTGTTGACTCAGTTACCTGTCCAGTTCCTTTTCATTTAAAACAATTTGCTCTATAAAAAGTGCATTTGATAAGCCCTCTGACAATTTAGATGCGCAATAGGAGCACAATACCGAACGAGAGTGTCACGTATTGATTTATTGACCGGTTGAATTGACTGAATATTGGATTGTTGGGCCTGCCTGAACTGGCGCATAACAGCCCCAAATACACGCTGCTTCCACAGGAGTCAGCAGAGCCACAGAGAGCCGCTGCGTCCCTCCTACTGAGAGTCAGCCGTTAGCATCGCCGCTGCGTCCCTCCTACTGAGAGTCAGCCGTTAGCATCGCCGCCGCGTCCCTCCTACTGAGAGTCAGCCGTTAGCATCGCCGCGGCGTCCCTCCTACTGAGTCAGCCGTTAGCATCGCCGCTGCGTCCCTCCTACTGAGAGTCAGCCGTTAGCATCGCCGCCGCGTCCCTCCTACTGAGAGTCAGCCGTTAGCATCGCCGCCGCGTCCCTCCTACTGAGAGTCAGCCGTTAGCATCGCCGCCGCGTCCCTCCTACTGAGAGTCAGCCGTTAGCATCGCCGCCGCGTCCCTCCTACTGAGAGTCAGCCGTTAGCATCGCCGCGGCGTCCCTCCTACTGAGAGTCAGCCGTTAGCATCGCCGCGGCGTCCCTCCTACTGAGAGTCAGCCGTTAGCATCGCTGCCGCGTCCCTCCTACTGAGAGTCAGCCGTTAGCATCGCTGCCGCGTCCCTCCTACTGAGAGTCAGCCGTTAGCATCGCCGCGGCGTCCCTCCTACGGAGAGTCAGCCGTTAGCATCGCCGCGGCGTCCCTCCTACTGAGAGTCAGCCGTTAGCATCGCCGCGGCGTCCCTCCTACTGAGAGTCAGCCGTTAGCATCGCCGCGGCGTCCCTCCTACTGAGAGTCAGCCGTTAGCATCGCCGCCGCGTCCCTCCTACTGAGAGTCAGCCGTTAGCATCGCCGCGGCGTCCCTCCTACTGAGAGTCAGCCGTTAGCATCGCCGCGGCGTCCCTCCTACTGAGAGTCAGCCGTTAGCATCGCCGCCGCGTCCCTCCTACTGAGAGTCAGCCGTTAGCATCGCCGCGGCGTCCCTCCTACTGAGAGTCAGCCGTTAGCATCGCCGCGGCGTCCCTCCTACGGAGAGTCAGCCGTTAGCATCGCCGCCGCGTCCCTCCTACTGAGAGTCAGCCGTTAGCATCGCCGCCGCGTCCCTCCTACTGAGAGTCAGCCGTTAGCATCGCCGCCGCGTCCCTCCTACTGAGAGTCAGCCGTTAGCATCGCCGCCGCGTCTCTCCTAC
Source organism: Anguilla anguilla (assembly GCF_013347855.1). Lineage (NCBI taxonomy): Eukaryota > Metazoa > Chordata > Actinopteri > Anguilliformes > Anguillidae > Anguilla > Anguilla anguilla. The sequence goes on from NC_049217.1 coordinate 22,486,662, forward strand.
TGAGTCAGCCGTTAGCATCGCCGCCGCGTCCCTCCTACTGAGAGTCAGCCGTTAGCATCGCCGCTGCGTCTCTCCTACTGAGTCAGCCGTTAGCATCGCCGCGGCGTCCCTCCTACTGAGAGTCAGCCGTTAGCATCGCCGCCGCGTCCCTCCTACTGAGAGTCAGCCGTTAGCATCGCCGCCGCGTCCCTCCTACTGAGAGTCAGCCGTTAGCATCGCCGCTGCGTCCCTCCTACTGAGAGTCAGCCGTTAGCATCGCCGCCGCGTCCCTCCTACTGAGAGTCAGCCGTTAGCATCGCCGCCGCGTCCCTCCTACTGAGAGTCAGCCGTTAGCATCGCCGCTGCGTCCCTCCTACTGAGAGTCAGCCGTTAGCATCGCCGCCGCGTCCCTCCTACTGAGAGTCAGCCGTTAGCATCGCCGCTGCGTCTCTCCTACTGAGAGTCAGCCGTTAGCATCGCCGCCGCGTCCCTCCTACTGAGAGTCAGCCGTTAGCATCGCCGCTGCGTCCCTCCTACTGAGAGTCAGCCGTTAGCATCGCCGCCGCGTCCCTCCTACTGAGAGTCAGCCGTTAGCATCGCCGCTGCGTCCCTCCTACTGAGAGTCAGCCGTTAGCATCGCCGCCGCTGCTTCGGCCATCTGGGTTCTATGAGCGCGCACTTTCATTTTTTTCAAAGGGAGCAGAACATTCTGTTCCAGAACACGGAATAATTCCGCAGTCGTCCCCCCCCCCCCCACCCCACCCCCCATGCAGCACGGTGAGGAAAGGGGGCAGAGAGACAGGCAGGGACGCGGTGCTGGAGACGTGGAGGGCGTCGCCCCGGCGCTCGAAAGACGAGGGCCCAACCTCGATCTCGCTCGGCCATTTTACACAGGAAAAAAGGTTTCATTGGATTTTTACTTCAGTTATTTTATTTTATAATATAAGTTTTCTCAATTGGAATTTTTTTTGGCTCATTTGAATGTTCAGTTGAGAAAACCTAAAAAATATAGGTGTAACAAATTGAAGCAAAATCTTAGGCTTATCCAATGAGCCTAGTGTTCCAGGCCTAGAAGCCATAAGGATATGTGGAAAAAAACTGCAGCACATAGTCAATGGTAACTGCATGTTGTATCAATCTGCTTGTGCTCATCATGCAAACATATAATTTTAATTGACCGAGGCATGCAATTCAACCTCATTATTAAATGTTTGAATAATGTTAACGCTCAAAAATAACGTCGTATGTAATATACTGTATGTCTGCAATGTGGCTAATGCGCTAGTGTTTATAGTGTTCGCTCAACACCAAAGATTCCTGCCTGTGGGGTTTTACCTCATAACAGTTGAGAGCTTTTCCTAGAGTCCATTTCCAGGTTAGCCGTGGGGTTGTGCTCTCCCTCGAAAACCGGGGTGTCATGGCTTTGGTGAGGCAACCTGAGCCCGTCACAGCAATGTCGCTACAGCCTAGCTCATGCACACCATAGACTTCACACCATAGAGTTTCCCGCGAATCCATAACCGATTCTTCTCTACTAAAACTGAAATGACAAACGGCGTTCCTCGGTGCGACTCAGCGCAGTCTAACGAGCCCACGCACAGAACATCGAACGGAGCTCAAAGTCTTTTTTTTTTTTACTTGCGCTTTCTGACAAATGCAGCGAATGGCTGTGCCAAGGCCGCCCTCTGGTTTCATGACTAATTAACTATATGCTGACTTGGACATCCGATGCCGGGCCACGCGTCTCATCGTGAACCTGAGGCGATGTCTGCGAGAGGCTCCTGTGAGACCCCCATTCCCACCCCCCCCACAACTACTGGCAGACAGACAAGTATGCGAGCCTTCGAGAAAGAGCTTTGAGAAGCCCACAGCCCCCCACCCCCCAGACACATCTTAGAGGCTGCCAACAGGGGGTGGGGGTCTGACTATTTTCCTCATTTGAAATTAATCCACCTAACCCCTGGCATTAAGTGCCCCCCCCCCCTCCTCCTCCCAACCCCATTGGCCAGTGCCCACGTAGGGAGGCCCCAGCCAGGCCTGTGTGTTTCCCATACAGTTACTGATCGAGTGATTGAAAATTGTGGATAAGAAGCTGGCTGTGCTAGTGGGCTGGGGGGGGGGGGGGGGGGGGGGGGGTGGGAGAGGGGGGCGGTTTCCTGGATCCACTTCCAGGGGTGCATCTGGACCCCATCCAGTGGTCCAGCACGAAGAGAGGACATCGGCCGCCATGCCATCCTCGTACAAACACCGGCCAAGAATCTCACGGAACCTCACGCCAGATTACTTGCAACCTTGCTCAGCGTGTTTGTGTGGGTGGGTGGGGGTGGGGGGGCACATTGGTTAGGGGGCCTAACCTATGCTTACCCTGTGGACATCAACTGGACTTGATGTTCATAGCTAAGGATATAACTATTACATAGTGGGTATTGTACCTTATTGGACCTGTGTTTTGTAGTTGTTCCAATGACCTTCGGTAAGCACTTATTAGAAGTCACTTTGGAGTAAATCTGACAAATAAATGTAATGTAATGCAAAGCACATTGTAAATACTAAATATGTCATTCAGACACATATTTTCCTTTTCTTTCTGCGCAGGGAACACTGTCTCAGAGTGTCTACATGCTCTTGCACTCACACTGCTTTTCACACTACAAGCCATATATAGTTGTCCAGGGGAGGTAGTGCTGCTTCTAAATGATGAAACCTGTCTTGTGGGCACAGTCCCATGAATAAAAACAGTATGTCAGCATACCTGAAGTACAATACAAGTTTATATAAGTATAATGTAAACAGATTACATTTTTTCATATGCAATCCATTTGTAGTACTGGCATGGTTTTGTTTACCAAGACAAAGACCGATCCATTACACAAGTTACACAACTGTTGCGATGTCACGACACAAGTGCACTTCAGGTGCAATCGTTTCGAATTTCAGAAGCTGACCACCCACTCACTGACGAGGTTCACGTGACCTCTATCAGCTACTTATAGAAGGGAACGGCCGTCAGTTGATCAAAACGTTTACGGTTACATGACGGTACACGTGACCGTGTAGCGCCACCGTCCGGTATAAGGCACCGTCCTCCACAGGAGTTCATAACCCGGCGATATTGCTCACGGGAAAATGATCAGCGTCGTACAGGAAGAGTAAATTCGCCACTGGTTTTTGGGCCCACCGCGTCTCACACAGCGAGGCGAATGTCTGCGTGCAAAGTACCACAGTCGGGTGATTGACGGCTGGGTAGAGCCATACTTCACACCTCCCCTCGTGGGTGTCTGTCCAGGTTCATTCTGGGTCGTGACTGACAGGGCTGTGAGTCAGCGTGCGGTTTTAGTCTTACTTAGAGGGGGAGACGCATTTGGACCGTTTGAGATCTTCCACAAGAATTTGCCGCCCGCTCAACGGCTGAGGACTCTGAAGGGGAAATTGAGAGAGCGACTCTCATCCACTAATTTAGAAATGTGCATAAATGTGGCTGACTTGCATCTGTCTGCAAGACAGGACGTTTTGAGTCCACAGTAAAATGTCCAGTGCTAATCAGACTCCAACAAGAGTCCAAAAATGGGGGTTTCTCCAAAGGCTGATTTCCCTTGCAGGCACCCAATCTTCCTGTCCATTTCAAAAATCTAAATCTGCCTTGAAAGACATAAATAAGTAAATATTCTTCAGCTACTGCTTGAGTTGTGGGTGCTTTCATGGGCAATGCTGGCGGTAAATCTTACTCTGACAGAGTAACGCTGATCCGACTCTCAACCCAAATGCAAACCCAGCCCCAGGAGCACCAGGGACCCGATTCATGGACTGTGACCCCACCTGTACCTCTAACCCCCTCTGCTTCTCCCCCCTGCCTGGATAAAGGTGAAAAAAATAAAATTTGGGTGATTGGTCTGCTCCGTTTAAAATGAATGAATACATTAATGACCACTAGAGCAGTGTTACTGTGTGTGTGTCTGCAGGGCCAGGAGCGAAGCCCCTAAAAATAAGGGTGTGTAATGTCAGCGCCTGGGTGAGGTGTGAGCACGCCAAACGTTTTAGGAGGGGGGGGGGGGGGGGGGGGGGGGGGGGGGGGGGGGGTGAACAGAGCACTGTGGGGCATTGGTGTGAGCACTGAGCACTGCAGGGCATTGGCGTGAGCTATCAGAGTCGATCCGCTCCAACATTCACAAGGTATACAGAAGATCAGGGAGACATTAAACTGTCACTAACCCCACACACACACGCCCGGATGCCTAAACACAGGAAACCAGGAACACAAGCAAAGCCAGGGGTCATTTAGAAAGAAAAGACATCAACAATATTGATAATATTTTTTAGAAATGTTTTTTTTTTTTTTTTTTTAAGTTAGGTTAAATATCAGGTACAGAGGATGAAACCATCTGGCCTGATATAACCCGGTGGAGTTCCTCCCCCCCTGCTGGTTAGAATGAGATTAAGGTTAAGTGGGTGGGAGTGACAGAGTGGGCAGAGGTTTAATCACAGAAGATCTCATTGCAGTCATCGGCAAATTATACAATTTATTCCGAGCCCGGAATAAATTGTGAGGGTTTGCGTCGGGAAGGGCATCCGGCGTAAAACATATGCCAAATCAAATATGCGGATCATAAATCTGATCCTCTGTGGTGACCGCTAATGGGAACAGCTGAAAGAAGAAGGAGTGATGACTTTGACCTGCTCAGGGTTTTTCCTGCATCGAGAATTCTGGACACCTCAATGAAATTTTGTGCAGCCCCCCACAAACTACTGACCGGTGCCTGTATGAAAAAAAATTGATAAATACAAGTGTTGCATATGGCAGATTTCTATGACATTGCTCCAATGTGACGCTGTATTGTAATCAGCACCAGGATACACCAGGGCGCTACAGAACGCAAAGCTTCAGCAGCTGGATGCACAGAGAACGTGATCAGAGGTCACTGAGTTCACTGGATTCGGACGGGTAAATCCTATTTTATTTTGCACCTCCGGTGTGTTAAAAAAATTACATCCTATCAGTGTAATGTTTTCAACTAGTGGTTGAAATGAAATGCTCGACATTTAAAATTCTGCATTTTACAGGAATGTACTAATGTTGTACTAAAATAATTATTTTATATAACACATACTATGTGAATAATAACTTTTATGAAATTTGTTTATAACAGAACATTTATTATTACAGAAGTGGGATGAGATGGCAGGATTAAATAATGTTTTGGCATTCTGATCAAAATTATGTTTTGGCACACAGCCTAACAATATTTTAAAACCCTAGGAGTGGATTCTGTTTTAATTTTCTAATGCTGAGCAAGCTAACTAGAGCGTGACCTTCATTTTTAACTTTTCTGCACTTTCTCTTTGAAACTTGCAATGCTACCAACTGCTGTGTAAATATTATGGTTTATAAACAGCACAATCAGACACCGAAAGACGGTTGGCGCAAAGAAACAGGAGTAATTATTTTGTTGGGGCTCATCGCCTGTTGTAATCTTAAATCAAGACCTCACAATATCTGCATTTATAGATATATAAATATATATGCATATATATGAATTTTCGCTTGTGTTTGTATGTTTTTTTTAAATTTTTTTTTTTTAAACAAAAACGCGACCACTGTCAACTTTAAACGTATGGCCCAGACATTGCCCTTTCTTTTTTTTTTAGAAAGTGAGTTTGCAGGAAGGAGAATGAAGAGGAAAAGTGGAAAGACAACACAGTCATCATCTGATCATTACTGGCCGTTAAAAGTATAATTCGCATTACAAGATGTGGTAAACTGGATCACATGATCGTGATAAAAGTACCACCACTGCCTCATTTATGAGCCAAGAAAGACCTGGCCACAGTCACAATCGTAAGCGCTCACAGGACCATGACTACAACCAGAACCACACAGTCACAATCATAAGCGGTCACAGGACCATGACTACAACCAGAACCACAGTCTCAATCATAAGCGGTCACAGGACCATGACTACAACCAGAACCACAGTCACAATCATAAGCACTGACATGACCATGACAACAGCCAGAATCATAAATGCCAGACACCTACATGACTCATTCCAATACAAATGATGAAAATCATCACGCTCAGATTATTAATTACATTACATATTCCTTCTATGGTACAAAGAAACAAAACCAAACACACTACTCGTAAAGCATTTACATTGGGAGAACAACGTAAAGGGAGGTTAACCCTTGAGGTGCCAGGGCGGAGAGAGACGAGCTCCAGACATCTGCTCCCAGGACCGTGTGTCCTTGTTGAGTCTGTTGCCTGGCAACCGTGTTGAGTTTGGAAAAACAGAGCGGTTGCGGCGGTACATTCAGAAGGAATGCCTCCGACAAACGCGGGCGCGGTCCCTGGCCCTTTGGGCAAAGAGCACAACTGCGACTGTCCGTCGAAGTTTTGTGTCACGGCACAACAGCGGCGGCGCTGATAACTGCCTGTAGCGTGTGTGTGTGTGTGCGTGTGCGTGCGTGTGCGTGTGGGGTCATCGTGTATCTGCGCAGCCATTTATCGACGGTTGCTGTGATAATGTTCATTTCACATACAATTCATCAAGATTGTCCGTCAAGCATTTAATTTACCTTTTTTTGAGGACAATTTCACTTGACCAATCAGAGAGCTGCGTCTGATTGTGTTGGGGCAGTGACCAGTTGAGTGACAAGGCCATCTGAGAGGATGATACTGAAAGGGGTGTGGCCGGGTCTGTCAAAATGCTCAAGGGCTCGACAGGGAAAGGACTCATTTGGGGCAAAATCTTTGGAGCGAATGGTGGAATTAATTTAATCAGGCCCACGGCCCATGATGGTGTGGAGCAATGGCAAGGCAATGTGCACAGTGCAAAACTAATAACAGGCTGTGAGCTCTTGGTAAAATGCAGTTATATAATATAGATTTTACTGGGGAGCCAAAATAAATGAATGTCTGAATTTGGATCTCTTCTACTCAATCCAGCCCTGAAATTGAGGGGTCTGCTCAGATGCAGTCCTGTGTGTGTGTGTGTGTGTGTGTGTGTAATGTGAATGGAGTGAGTATGTGTGTGCATACCTGTGTGAGTGAATGTTTGTGTGTATAAGAGTGTGAGAGTGTATGTGTGTGTGTGTGTGTGTGTGTGTGTGTGTAAAAATGTGTCAGTGCGCCGATGCAGGTAAACCCCCAGGATCAGATTGTGCAGGCTGATCCCAAAAGGACAATTCAATTAAAGCTGGTTTCATTTAATAAAGAAGAGAGAGAGAGAGAGAGGCTGTAGTGAATGCCTTTTAAGAGCACCGGCACACACAGGAAACTCCAGGGGAAGGGGGTTGGGGGTTGGGGGGGTGGGAGCTACACTGGATTTAGCAAGTATACAGTGGGTATCTGATGACAGCTCTATAAACCGCTGGCTTTTCCCCCTGTTGAAATTCCCCAACCACACTGGTGTACTGACTGCAGGGAGGAAGGGGGGGTGGGGGAGGGTGCTCTTCAGTGACCAACCATTGTCACCACTAAATGCAGCGATAGCAGCAGTTGTTGTGGTTCAAGTCGAAATTAAGGGTAACGCCCTGGCCCTGGCGGTGGGGAGCTCTGGGACACGTCCCACGGATGGCGACAGGTGCCAGGGTTTTGGAAGCCCAGTTCCTCCTGGGGACAGAAATAGCCCCACAATGGGTCAGGGGACGGAAAGAGGAGGGGGGAGAAAATTCCTCTCCTATTTGAAGGCAGAAGCATCAGCCTGACGGCAGCCCCAGTAACATCCCACAGGAGCCAGGGGCTGTGACAGCCCTCCCTCTGTAACTGCATCTCATATACTCACATACACACATATACACACAAACGCATAAACACACACAGAAATATTACACTCATATATACGCATAAACACACAAACGCATAAACACACAGAAATATTACACTCATTTACACATGCACACACACTCATATACACACAAACATTACACTTATATACACTCACATACACATATACACATAGGAATATTACACTCACAAACACAGACACACACAGAAATATTGCTCATATACACTCACGTACAGGCATAAATGCATATACACATACATACACAGAAATATTATACTCCCATACACATGCACACATACATATTCTCATACACACACATGCATGTATGCACACACACATGCTCCTATAGATGTGTACACACGCATACACACATATGCACGCAAACACACACATGCTCTTATATACACATGCATGCACAAACACACACTCTTACACACATATACTCAAGCTTCTGGACACAAAAACACACTTACATACACATATTCATATACACATCTCTCTCTCTCCCCCTCTCCCCTCTCCATGTGTTCCAATGTCCTGTGGAAGAACTTGAGCCACAATGGCTCCCAGCTCTGTGGATTCCACTCAGTACCCCTGTCTGACTGGCTGCTGAATCTCAGCAATGCCATCTGGAACCAAAAAGATGTCCGATCAGAGACACTGTAGAGAAAACCCAAACGGGGAACTCAAACTCTCACACCCTACCTCTGCACAACGAGGAATCCTTAACTGGATTGCTTCACAAGGACTAACCTGGAGAGCTCAAAACTCAGAAACGCAACACGTTTAATGAAACAAGGTGTAGGATGTTTCGACATCTGGAACGTCTTCCTCAGAATCAAAGCAAAAGTGTGGCTGCATTCTCAGACCAAACATTCTGGAATTCTACCAATCAAAAGCTTTATGAAGGAAAGGAACCTCCCAGCTGGGAACAGGAAGCAGTGTGAGTACATCGCCTCCCTCCCGATAGACTCTCTCTGACTAAACCTTCAAAAGAAAAATCATAGCAATAGTGGAAAAAAAAATCAATTAAGGCATATAATGCAACCAAGGAAAGAGCGAGAGAGAGAACGCAACAGAAGCTTCCACCTTTGGAACTTCACACAACTGTGAGAAATCCCCAGTGCCAATGCCCCTTTGATGCATTATGTTTCTAGGGTGTGTATGTGGGGGGGGTGGGGGCATTCTTCAAATCAGCACCAAAGAAGGAAAGAGTAGAAAACAAGAGAATCAGCATAGGCAAGAGAGATGACAGGATGCTGCCCTGACAGACTGACACCCCTGCTCCACCAGGTGTGCTTTCACCTGGCCTCAGGGTGGAGCCCCACCCCCCCAAATTCAGCCCCTGTGACAGCTGAGGAACCCCCTAGGGAGGCAAATCACACAGCTGACCCCACCCCTCCTTTATTTTTCTCTATCCTCCCTGATACGCCCGGTGTGTGAACCCTGACCACTGAATTACATGTAAATCCAACAGATCTTTTCCCCTTCATGATCTTGGTGGGAGTTGCTTTGACAAAAAAAAAAAAACTTCTTTCAGTCTTCTTAACGCTAAATTTTTTCCACATTATGAGGCTGTTGTTACCTAAGGATCAGACGACAAACACTTTTGTCATCATAAATAATGTGTCATTCTTATGTGGACCAGCCCTTTTCCTGTTTATGAGATTTTGCCATGTGACTGAGCAGTTAAACTCTGTGCCCCTCAACCACACACTCCCTGTCCCCTGCCCTCCCGAATCTGCAGCAGAGGCTGCAACCAAGTGCAGTGGACTGTCCAGAGTCTATAAAAGAAACCTGCTCGGTGCTCGTACAGGAGCACACAAGGGGACGACCCACCCCCTCCTTCCAGGGACAAGAGCAGGACACCTTAAATGCTGAGATTAACGAACCCTCAAAAAATACTTCCATCTAAGCCTTGCTTCATTGGCATCCCCTCAAATTCAGGACTGATTTTTAAATTCTTGTCCTTACATGTAGGGCGTTGCACGGTCTGGCACCGGCCTACATTACCAAGCTTCTTAGCCCTTGTGCTAACAAATAAGTCCCTTGGGTCCTAGGATCAAGGGCTGCTGGTAACCTCCAGATCTATATGAAAAACAAAGGGAGACCAGCCTTTTGCCAGAGTGGCTCCCAAACTGTGGAATATCTTCCCTTTAGATTTAAGATCTGTGGCCACCTTTAAGCTGCAGCAGGGTGGGGGAGTAGGGGGTGAGGGGTGTGGGGGTGACAGGTGTGGGAGTAGGGGGGGTAGAAGGTGGGGGAGTTACAGGGCCTGTGATTCTCTAACACTCCTATCCTCAGAAAATAAAACAAGTTAAAAACAGAATCAGTCAGAATCTTGCGTATGATACAATCTTGCATTTGACCTTGTTTGAAAAATCAAAAGGCAAATCTGAATGCTAAATTATGTTTGTGTATTTGAAGTCAGTTTCCATTGTTCACACCCTGCCCCAAAGAAAGCAGTGGCAGGGACAGTGAAACTGACTAACCAGGTCCTCAATGCAGGGGAGGGGGGAACTCAATGGTGTGCTCTGGTCTACAATTTTAAGGGGGGGGGGGCACACAGACTGCATATGGACAGGGCCCAGAATTTTGTGCTAAACCTTTGGGCAGGGAAGCTAATGGATATCTGTCCTATCCCCCACCAAATTAAATAACAACCACAACACCAACCATAACAACCGCAGAACAAACCATTGGACTGCTGTGACGTTTAACCAGCACACCAGCACAGACACCGATTCTCTACACAAGCAGTCTCAGTCAGGACCAAGCCTTTCCCCATTTACAGCCACAGTCACAGATCATAGGCTCGAGCTCAGTCCCAGTCTGATCACAGCCATGGCCAAAGCAAATCTGCTTGAATCACTGACAACAAAAAAACACCAGTAAGTAGAAGAGTACGCCACACACCTACAAGATCTGTGGGTTCAATTACCATTCGTTGCATTGCATAATTGAATAATAATATTTACGATTAATTGTTTTTGACCTCCGAACCCTAACACCTCACTCAAGACGTGCTCTAAAGCCCCCCCCCCCCCCCCCCCGTATCCGTCCGACGCCCCAGATTGTTTCGCGGAGGGCGGCTGCCTTGAGCTGAGCTTGCCTTGGGCGGGTACGCCTAGCAGAGCCAAGGGCTAAGAGCAAAGAGCGCTGACACGCTTGTCCTCACTCTCAGACACGCTGAATGTGCTTGTGATCTGAGAAAACGCAGCCAAGAAAGTACTCAAACACTAATGGAGACGGTCTGCGCACATTAGCGAGGACCTTTCCATTCTGCACCTCTGAACCCCGATACAGAAGCTGCCACAGGCCCAGAGAATCGTCTTGCATCTACACGTCTGCATCATTCCAGATGAAAACAAATCTCTCACAAGCATGCATGCATGGGCCATGCACACGCACGCATACACGTGCACACACACACACACACACGCACACATACACATACTTAATCTTTGTATAACACGGGGATGTCCCATTGTGATCCCACCTGTTTTTGATATTACTATTTATGATATTTTTATTTATTTATTTTTAACAGTTTCAACATGCAATGAGGTTAATTACACTGCACTATTAAGGAAACCAGACCTTGGCTCTGATGCTGCTGACGATTTAAGCAATAGCCCCTCCCCTTGCCTGCACTCTTCTGTTAAAGACTTTGTTAACTGGTTTTGCAAGAGGTTAAGAGCAGCATTGACCATGTGGCCCCTCTAAAATGTTTTTAAAAAGTCACTAATAAATTCAGGTTCCCGTGGAGAAACAAAGAGATTGCCATTCAAAGAATGTCAAAAGGCAGAACGTAAATGGAAAACAAAACAGGCAAGCATATTTTTCCAATTTGATCTCAAACAACAAAGACAAGCCCCACATTCTTAACAGTTGAACAATAAGTCTTTCTCCTAAAGCACAGGCTGAATCACTCTGCATAGCCAAATGTGATGGATTTTCAGCGTTCAGAGTCAAGATGGCTAACAAGGTTGGGTATTTCCAATAAACAAAGCATTGTTTATGCTAAAATCGAGCTCTTTTGCCCTTTTTAACCTCATTGGCGATCTTTGAAAGTAGTAAGCAGTCTCAAATCACACACTTGTGCCCTTGACCTCATCCCTACCAGTTATTTTCAAGAAAGTCTATACTTGCCTTTCTGGAGAATTATCAACCACACCCTGCGGTCTGGCACTTTTCTATTCACTTTCAAAACTGCCAAAGTTAGGCCCCTTCTTAAAAAAAGAACACCCCTTTCCATTCTCAAGAATTTCAGTAGAATTTAAGCAAAATCCTTGAGGAGGTGATCTTCCAGCAGCTTTCTGATTACTTAATTGCAAATTATTTTTGAAAAATTCCAATCTGGTTTTCTTACAAAGCACAGCACTGAGACAGCTCTAATTAAAGTTATAAATGACATTACAGTTCATTTAGATAATAAAAATATTTTGGTCTTGGTACTTATAAACCTTATTGTGGCATTTGACATGGTGGAGCATAAAGCCTCATTTCCAGGCTGAAAAAATGGGGCACAGTTGGGTCATGAATACTATGTAATACTCAATGATTCTACCTCAAGTCAGCATTACATGCGGTGTGCCCCAGGGCACAATCCCCGGTCCCATCCTATTTTGTCTATAAATACGCCATTAGGGACAATTATACACAAATACAGGATACATTTCCATTGTTATGCAGAAGATACTCGATATGCTATATGTATCTGTCATACCTATAACTTTCCTAAGAAGATCCTGAAAAATTGATGCATGCAACTAGTTGTGTGGATTATTGCAATGCTTTGCTTACTTGCTTTCCTGGCAAAGTAATTGATAAAATGTTACGAACTAGAACTAGGAAATTTGTACATACCTCTTCAGTTTTAAAATCATTACATTGGCTGCCAGTTGATTGTAGAATTGATTTTAAGATTCTCTTACGGGTCTTTAAAGGTACTTGTGGATTTGTGCCCGACTTTAAATGATCTTTTAATAAAATGTGTTCCTCTCAGAGCCCTGAGATTCCCTCTTATTGTGCATCCCACAATCTAGGACTAAAATTTGTTGACAGGCAGCTTTCAGTTAATATGCACCCAGGCCGTGAAACAAGCTTTTTTTTATTTTTATTTTGGATCTGAGGGCATTTGAATCTCTGGATATTTTTAAAAGAAATATGAAGTCCTACCTCTATAAACATACTTTTCCTTAGGAACGATTTTACTCATTTTAATTTTATAATTTTAATTTTATTACATGTTTCTTGGAATGTTATTGTATATTTTACGTTTTCCTGTTTTTACTTGTCATTTTTTTCCAGAAAGCGCTATATAAAAGTTCATTAATATCATTCATATCTTACAGTAAAAACTCAGCATTGTGCTTTGCAAAGACCAACACCGGTAAACAAACACTTGGCACTGATCTCAGGTGGCAGGCCCGGGCACTGACGGATACACAATGTACCGACTGAAAAAAAGCGGACTGTACTGCATGGACAAAACCAAACGGATACGCCAGGACTGACAGAGCGGGCGTGGCCGGCCCCGCGGACCCTCCCGCCGCGATAATGGATGTCCTTATAAGGCTGGCGGCTGGGAATAAATTGCGATTGTGACAGTGCTGGCTGGGAGCAGCTGTGCTCTGTTTCTAAAGGGTAGGGGCTGGGGAGGTGGGGGTTGGGGAGGGTAATGGTGGAGGTGCTGAGGGTGAGGGTGGGTGAGGGGCGGGGGGGGGGGTATTTTTTGGGGGGTGCACAGTGGTCGACGGTGTCAGGTTACGGTTCGCTTTCCAATCTTAGGCACCTGATGGCAGCCCTGGGTATGAGGCACCAGGCCGCGGCTGAAAGGATCCCAAGGGCGGACAAGGGTAATGGCGAGCGCTGCCAGCGGGAGGGAGAGAGAGAGAGAGAGAACTAAAACGCCTCCGCCGCCTTTCAGCAGCGAGGCCGACTAATCAGGCGGCGAGATAATCATCGAAAGATGCCCGAATCGAATTCCGCATGTGCCGCGCATTCCGACAAGCAAGACGCATTCCAGCACCGAAACGGGGCTCGCGTCTCAGCGGCACCCGGTCGGCTGAGGCGGCGCCCACGAGGGCATCAGCACACGTCCCCCCTGCACACAGCAGAGCAGCTGGAGGAAACTGAAAGGTCTGAACCCGCCGTCGTTTGAGATCAAAAAATGTCGCGGAACAGCCGCCAAGCTCAAAGAGGCTCAGAGAACCGAGGCCGAAGGGCAGAGAGAGGCCAGACGGACAGACCAACAGACGGACAGACGGCCAGACGGACAAGCCGGGCTGTGCTCTGATCGCTCTCTCACAGTCTGTGATCATAGGTGGGGGGTGAGGGGGGGGTTTCCATCAGCTGGTGACATGCTTCAGGACAGCTTACATGGGCCCTTCATGCCAAAAACATCTGATATTTCAACCACATAGAGAAAGAGATGGGAGAGACTGTGTGTGTGTGTCTGTGTGTGTGTGTGTGCGCTCCCTCTCAGAAAGGAATACATGTGCATACTTTAAAAATAAAGAGGCCACAAACTGCAGCGTATGCACCTGAACTTTAAATATAAAGGCCCCCCGAGTGGACGTAGGGGGGCGCCTGCATATTTCGGGCTCGTGCCCGGCCCAGCCGGCCATCTTGTTTCATACCCCGGATTTTAAATAGCGCTGCGGCGCGGAGCTGCGGAAGCCGCCATCGGGCAGGAGTCAGCGTGACCGCCAAACCGAAGGCCACCTCCCCTCCAACACTGCCCAGCTCTCCCCCAATTTCCCCCCCCCCGCTAATCCCACAGTGTCCCAGCCACAGGGTCCACACAGTGAGGGGGGGTAGGCAGACACCATTACAAGCTTGCCCTGTTTTCGGAAAAGGGTCTTTGCAACAATGAGAATTTCTTAAACAGGAAAGAAAAAAAAAAAAAACTATTTGTGCTATCGGAAATTCTGCCAATGAGAATAAGCGTGGAGGAGCCCCTGTCCTGCTCTGCCTCGGTCCCGCATTCTCCCTGTGGTCGTGACCCCCCGCCATCGATCCCTTCCAACAGGAAGTGACTTTTCACCTCGAGAAATCAAGGGGTGCTCTCCCCAGCACTCGTCCCCGCACGCCAGCCCCAAAACCCCAACCTCATCCGCCTCCCCGAGTGTTTCTCCCAGTTCTACGCAAAAACACACACACACGCGTGTGTGTGTACAATAAACATGGCAAAAGATATTAACTCACCTGTTATGGCCAAGACCAGCAGAGACAGAAAGCAGCAGATGGAGATTATACCCTTCATTTTGGCAGCCAGGAGAACTCTGACAGTCAGAGTGGCTATATATACCAGGTGGAAAAGGTCAAAGGGCATGGAAGTCGGGGCGGGGCTTTTGAGGGGGTGAGGGGGAGGGCGGTGGGCGTGGCACTGGCTCCGCAGCGGGAGGTGGGGCTAGTCGGGGGTTGGGTGGGGGGGGGGGGGGTGGCAGTTCTGTAGCAGCTCTGTCGCTACAGCGCCCAAGTGTCCCGAGCAGCTGTCTGTTACTTTTAGAGATGGACCCGGGCCTGCTGACGTCAGACGAGGAAGAGGAGGAAACGCTTTACGTTCGGTTTCAAACTGAAACCAGTGTCGCGCAGAGACAACGGCCGGGAATCAGTCAAACTTCGCCCTCAACGGTGACTCACAATTAAAAATCAAGAACGATTCTACCATCTTCACAAGCACAAGTTTGGCAAGTTCACTTGGCGATCACTAAAACTAACTGAGATTGCAAAGAAAAAAATATAATGCTTGCGTTTACTTACAAGTCAAAGACAAATGTTGAAGGAATACAGACCAGAATTTAGCTACATCTCTTTTCGTTCACTTTCTTCCACTTCTAGAAGTACCTTGAATGTGCACTTCATAATCAGCCAAGTGGGCACATGAGAAAAAGCTAGATAAGAAACGAATAATCTAATAGTGCCTTGCCCTAATCCCTTCTGTTAGCATGCCTTTGGTCTTGGTTCTGTCAGGACATGCAGATTTCAAACATCAAATGTGTTTCTTGCATGGGGTCGAGAAACTGCTTAAAAACTCTATTTGTGACAGTTATGATTGGTGCCATTTTGTGGCTAAAACGAGAGAGATAATTTCTGGTGAAAAACCCTTTTACAGGCGAAAATTTATCCATTGACATGAACCCCCCCCCCCCTCCTCATTTCATCACAGGCACTGTAATTCTTGTCCCATTTCAAAACAGAGAACATAAATGTATTTGGTAAAAATGGCACTATGCAGATATGTCCACCAAATAAGAATTGTGTGCGCACATGAACACATTTCTTGCTCTAACTGTCTCAGATTATTTCAGTCTGAGATCTGTGTGTGTGTGTGTAAAGTCTGAACACAGTTGATGGTAGGGGAACACATTTTTTGACACCTCCCCAACTGCCCAACTGTGAATGCAAACAGCTGTGACAGTCACCAAACCCTTTTGATAAAGGGAGGGGGGCTGAGGTGGGGGGGAAGAGAGACAGGGGGCAAACATAACCAAAAGGTACTCAGGCAAATTGTGAGACAAACCAACAACAAAGAAATGCAAAAATACCCCAAATTTAAAATAAATAAATAAATAAACAAACAAAATAAAAATCACCCTAGCATTTGCCTTTCATAGTTCCTGGATCCAGGCCCTCTGATGCGTAACACAGTCCACAGAGGGCCTTTCAGATCAAATCAAATCAAAATGCACTTACATTGGACATTTCACAAACAATTAGTCAGGATGCACATCACTGCAAACCTTACCTCCCTCCCCAGAACCCTGCGGAAGCACAGGAAAGCTCACCGGAGGCAACGGCGGCGAGGTAAAACTCCACAGATCAGGGGCGTCCAGGCCTATCTAAAGAGGGCTGGTGTGGGCGCAGGGTTTCGTTTTTAGCCAGCCCCAAGACACCTGATTCTACTTATCAAGGGCATGATTGAAGGGCGTGATTAGTTAATTGATTAGTTAATTAGCCCAATCAGGTGTTGTCGCCAGCCCTTTTTGATTAAGAATAGGGCACCCTTGCCCTAGATCAGCGGTCTCCAACCCTGGTCCTGGAGAGCCACAGGGTCTGCTGGTTTTCATGAATCAATTAGAGCAGTTGATTACACAGTTAGCTCAACTCTCCTGGTGGCTTGGGTCTCAACTGGGTGCTGATTTTAAGGTGAAAACAAAAACCAGCAGACCCTGTAGCTCTCCAGGACCAGGGTTGGAGGCCACTGCCCAAGATACATAAAGGAGGATCCCTTGGGAGGAACCAGAGCAGCTCAGTGGAGCAGTGAGTTGCAGTTTCCTCACAGCAGGAAGGTACCAACTTCAAATCCTGGCTGAAATCCTTTCTGTGTGGGGTTTGCATGTTCTCCCTGCGTCGATGTGGGTTTCCTTCTGGTACTCCAGTTTCCTCCCACAATCCAAAAAACCTTGCAGGTTAAGTTATCTGGAGTCTCTAAATTGCCTTGGTGGCATGGATTTGATTGAGGCCATTAAATTCATAAAAGGGATTAAAGGGGAACTACAAGAGAGACCGCAGGTTCCCCTGGTCCCAATTCACCTCCTAATCACTCCCCCTCTGTTTTGAGTTACTCCTAATTATAAGTGCTACTGTCGTAAGGGCCTCTCACAAGCGAGGGCAGGCGTCGAGGCGACAGGGAGCATGAAAAACTTCAGGTGTGGGACGTACTTTTGGTCTGCTCCGATGACCCTGATCGGAATTCACAAAGAATGAATTATCAATTATAAATCATCACCCCTTAAAAGAATATCACTGTATAATAACACTAATATAGCAGTTGGGCACAGTGGACCACCTTGAACCGTGACATTTGCCTTACGAATAAGGATTAGTGCAATTTAGAATGCTGTTACCAGTACACTTTAATTGATGGAATTTGCATCATTTGAGACACTTGTTTTTAAACAAGACAGCGGTGTGATGACTGTGACTTTGAAAACGTATGACAAGGCAGTCAAATTACACTTGAATGTGGTTAGCTCTGCTATGCTTTAACGACTCTGGTAACAGTGTTAATCAACGCAATGCATGCTGGGTCAACACTGACATTTAAGCCAGCAGTGTAATTGCCTCATTATTGAGGGAGCATCGAAGGGCTGAACAGCCACTACCCCTCTCTTAAATTTGGCTCGCTCAGTTCTGGGACAACCCCTTGCACAAGATGGTGACTCTCGTAAACACTCAATTATGAGCATTTGTGTTCTGTCAGCAGAACAAAGGAGGGCATAAATGGAAATTAGCAAATGGTAGATTCCACACAGACATTAGGAAGTATTTGTTAACACAGAGAGCAGTCGCTGTGTGGAACAGCTAGCCAGGTCGTGTAGTACCACGCAGAAACTCTAGGGGTTTTCAAGACCAGGCTTGATATAGTGCTGGATACTATCTAGCTTGCAGGTGAATGTTGAGCACGAGGTACCCTTTAGTTACATAACGGTGAGTGAGCCCTGCGATGGATTGGTGACCTGTCCAGGGTGTATTCCTGCCTTTCACCCAATGTCTGCCCCCCCCCCCCCCCCCCCCCACCCCCCCACCCCCCCCCCACCCCCCCCACCCCCCCACCCCTCCATATCCTGCGTTGCCATGGTGTCTGCCTCTGAGAGGGGCCCTCTCTGGTGCCGACTCAGAGGTATCTCTGGAATCAGCTGCTAAATTTAACCACAGCGGTTGACCTTTAACCCCCAACAGATCTTCACAGATTGGAGTGTCAGAGCAGGGAATCCCAGAGGAAGAAGTTTTTGCGCTGTTCGAAATCTGCAATCATGTGTGCACATACACGCAGTTCCCAGGGTGCTCTCATAGTGCTGACACAAAATGTCCACCCAGAGCAATGTACCACCCAACAGAGAGAGCCAGAAAGTTAAGAGAGAGAGAGAAAGAGAGAGCCAGAGGGTTAGTGCGTTAGAGAGAGAGAGCCACAGAGAACCAGAGAGTTAGAGGGTTCGAGAGAGAGAGGGGTGCCAGAGAGAAGCAGAAGGTTAGAAAGTTAGAGAGAGAGATAGTGTTAGAGAGTTAGACAGAGAGATAGAGAGTGAGGGTTAGAGAGATAGAGAGTGAGGGTTAGAGAGTTAGAGAGAGAGAGAGAGAGAGAGGGTTAGAGAGAGAGAGAGAGAGCGAGGGTTAGAGAGTTAGAGAGAGAGAGAGAAAGAGAGGGGGAGAGAGTTAGAGAGAGAGAGAGAGAGAGAGAGAGGGGGAGAAGGGTCACCTGCTGCATGCCACTTGCCGTAGTCATGGTGGTATTTTTTACACACTCGCGGGCCGCACTCTGCTCTGATGGCGTGGAGGCTTAATATAGCGCCCTGCCTCCCTGTCGCGTGGCACTACGCGGCTGACGTCGGGGCGCTGGAGGGAACTCGCGGGGGGGGGGGGGGGTCAGACGAGGGGCTACAGCTGCAGCCAATGAGAGGATGACACTTGCGAGCAGACCCGACCGTCAGGGCACTGAGGCGAGCGATGGAGGGAATTTTAAAGGAGGGAGCGAAAGCACCGGAGAGGACGCAGGGGTGAACACAGACAAGCCCGGCCCTTTTTACACAGGACTTTCACAAAGCAGGGCCGCGCCCAAATCGGCACGGTTGCCTACTGTTGAGTACGGTCGAGTACACTGGATGTAGGAGTTAAGCAGGTGAAATTCTCTCTAAATGTAGTGTACTTAAAATCCAACGAAGACATGCTTATTTTCAGGGTTTTTGCTGAGCATATTTAGAAGAATACTTTTCAGAAAGTAAGCGGCCATTTTGGTACCATAAATATAATGCGCTGCTTCGCTGATGTTTTCCTTGAACGACGACGAAACGCGAGCATAGCCATGCAAGGGCGGAATGTCTTACGATACTTCCATGGAACGGTAGGAAGACAGTAGGGAGGATACTTTTACCATACTGCCCATCACGTACAAAAACGTACGCACTATACAGCACGCAGTATGCTCAGTAGACAGTACGTACTGTACTTTGAGGACACAGCAGTTAGGAGGCAGATTGGGACACAGTCCAAGTGAATAACAGCCAAGGCCACAGTAACACAGAGGAGATTAGCAGACCGTCACCAGTCAAATCAATCCCACTGTAAGTAAGTGACCCACTGTACTGAAATGGCCACCTAGTGGACAACATGGTGAATTACAAACAAAGAAACCAAAGACCAACGTTTCAGATTAGTTCAGTCCAGTTCAACCACTGGATAAATTACCAATATTAGTTACAAAACGCATTTTGAATTGTATTCGGTAAAAAGGACAGACAATAAGTGAAGCAGGGAAACAGAAGTTGTAAAAAACAAAGTACAAACTTTATTATTCTTTCTTTACAAAGGCACACGCCTCTTCCCCCCAGGTCTTTTTTTTTTACATTTTTTTTTTAAACAAAATATAGTAGCTTCAATGATCATGAGGGCAGACACTCTGTCCGACAGAAATTAAAAACAAACAAAATAAAAAAAGGAAGGTGACAGACACGGGGCAGAGAGAGAGAGAGAGAGAGACAGAGAGAGGGGGAGGTCAGGGCAGAGGAGTCTGACACAGCTGTTCGGTTTTAAGTCGCAGCAGAAAAGAGCTTCGTTGTGGAAGGGTCCTTTCTCTTAATAAGAAAAAAAAAAGGATCTGCTTCTCCACTAAAATTACAGTAAGTGCTTCAGCTTCATCACCCCCCCCACCCCACCCTACCACCATCCAACCCTTCACATACCAAAAAAAGAAGAAGAAAAAAACACTGATATGTTTTTTTATGTTTCTTACAAGGATATCTGAATTGTAGAAAAAAAGGCAAACATTAAAAAATAAAAACTTTTTTTTATAACAAGAGAACAACCCCATGGCTTCATTAGAGGAAATGTTTTTTTTTTTTTTTTTTTTTTTTAACATGGATAAAAACATTTTTTTATTTTTTAAAAAAGGTACAGGAGATCCTAAGCATCTAAAACCACGACACCCCACCAACAAATAAAAACATATTCCAGCGCGCTCTTGCTCTTTTCCTGTCGGTTTGAAGCAGCTGCATCTGCAAATGCCCTGAACGCGAGCCGGTGCAGCAGGCCCCTCCCCCTCGACCTCGCCGTGACCCCTGCTGACCCCACACACACGGGAAGTCACCTGTCTGACAGGCATGCCTTTTCGGGGGGGGGTGGTGGGGGGGGGTTGCCAAATGATCAGAGCGTTCAGACATTCCTTCTAAAACGGACACATTGTACTGACGATGGCCACGTATTACTGGCAACAATTCTGTCACTGTCACCGTGGGGGGGGGGGGGGGGGGGGGGGGGGGGGGGGGGGGGGGGGGGGGGGGGGGGGGGGGGGGGGGGGGGGGGGGGGGGGGGGGGGGGGGGGGGGGTGGGGGTGGGGGGGGGGGGGGGGGGTGTTCAGGAGCTTAGCTTAAAACTGACATCAAAAAAGAAGCAAAAAGTATTAATGTGGAATGTTTCATATCCCCTCCCATCCATCAGTCTGTTCACCTGTCCTGGCTCCCCCCCCCCCCCCCCCATGAACCTAATCAGAACAAGAAGTAAAAACTGATGGAAATATAGTCATATTGAGCCACATTTGGGAGGGAAAGAGGCCAATTTAAAAAGTACAGAACAGTATGTGGGCATGTGCCCCCCCCCCCCCCCGCCCAAGTGCTCTGTACCCCCCCGATAGGAGAGGACCCTGTGTATTTCAGTACACCCCCCACCCAGTCTGTGTTAAGTACTGTCTGCAGTCCCCTGTGTTCAGGGGAGGGCTCTCTGCAGTCCATCAATAGGCCACACCCCCCAGGCAAGAGCACTGCGTGAAGCGCATATCAGTCTGATCCCACGGTGCTAAACTCCGCCCCCCTAAAACCGCTCGTTTCGAAGCGGCTCGAAGCACAGGGCCAGGGGCCACACCCAGCAGGGCCAGGGGCCACACCCAGCAGGGCCAGGGGCCACTCCCAGCAGGGCCAGGGGCCACTCCCAGCAGGGCCAGGGGCCACTCCCAGCAGGGCCAGGGGCCACTCCCAGCAGGGCCTGGGGCCACACCCAGCAGGGCCAGGGGCCACACCCAGCAGGGCCAGGGGCCAATCCCATGAGGGCCAGGGGCCACTCCCAGCAGCGTTACTCACGCAAACTCATTCACTATAAACCTTTAAGAACAAAGCAGCTCACGCAACGCCGCAGCAAATCCCCGCACGGCGTAAAATGCATAGAGAGGCCGATTCCAGTTACGCCGACCGTAAAACACGCACGCACGCACGCTCGCTCGCACGCACGCACAGATAAAAACGGAGAAACTGTTTACGACAAGAAAAAAAAAACGTACAAAAGAAAGTAAGCGCAGGGAAAGCAAAGAGGCGGGAAGAGGTTAGCTTATTCAACACGACGCGGAGACGGCGGTAACGATTCGCACAATTTTAAAAATAAAACAACAACAACAAGGTAACAGAAAAGGAGCAGGTCGCGCAGGAGCGGCGGCGTCCAGGGCGATCTCAGGACGGCCCGCGCGGCGCGATGGCGGTCGTGGGCGCTCGGACGAGGGCGGCCGGCCGGGCGGCTCTGGGGGCACGGCAGGTTCAGAAGCGTGTAAACAGGGGGGCTAGCTCTGCCGGGGGTCTCCACACCCAGAGAGAGAGAGAGAAACAGTACGCGCACTCTCCCCCACCCCCCTCCCCTCCGCTCTGTGATAATATGCCCCCTCCTCCCTCCTCCCCCCCTTCCCATTTTTAAATCCAGTGCCCCCCGGAACCACGCCCACACCGACGCTCTCCTCCAACCAGACGCATTTCCTCTAAGTCAGAAGCCAGGAGGGTGGAAACCATTTTTTGTTTTTTTGTTACGTTTCAAACGCTCACAGTGTCAAGCTAAACGAAGCCTTTTTGGACATGATGACAAACAAACGAACCAAATACAGATAAAGAGTGAAAGACAGAAATATACGCGTAACTATATCATATAAAAAAGGAGAATTTTGAATTTTGGGGGGGGGGGGGGGGTGGCAAGCGGTGCGGCAGGTGGATTTGGGGTTTTGGGGAGCCCCCCCCCCTGCACGTGTGAGTGTGGTGGAGCCCACGCCGGGGGTCTGACACCAGCAGATCTCCTCAGCGGGGGGGTGGGAGGGGCGGGGCGCGGGAAGGGGGGGGGGGGGGTGGTGGCGGGCATTACACCTCCGCATGCACGTCTTCTGGATGTAGGTGACTGTTATGCTCATTTCCCCAAGAGAGGGACATGAGAGAAAAAAGAATGAGAGACAGAGAGCAAGAGAGCAAGGACAGAGAGAGCGTGTGTGTGTGTGCGCAAATGGGCGTGAGTGTGTCTGGTCCGCAATCCGGATGTCAGTTTTTTCAGCTTATTCATGTGTGTGTGTGTGTGTGTGTGTGTGCGTGCGTGTGCGTGCATGGATGTGTATGTGTGTGCGTGCGTGTGCGTGCATGGATGTGTATGTGTGTGCATGCATGTTCAAATGTGTACATGTGTGTATGTGTGTGTACACGTGTATGTATATTAGTGTGTGTGTGTGCGCGCGCATGTGAGCATGTGTGTGCATGTGAGCATGTGTGTATGCATGTGTGTGTATCAGACCTAGGTCAAATACGTATTTGTTCTGGATTCAAATACTTTTCTGTGCTCTACTGATCTTGCCTGGTGTAATTGAGCCTGCAGATATGACCAGAAGGCGGGGTTTGCACTTTATGAGAGTATTTCATTGGTTCCAATACAAGAGAAGATCAGTAAAGCATAGAAAAGTATTTGAATCCAAAACAAATACGTATTTGACCCAGGTCTGGTATGTATAAGTGTATGCGCATGCGTGTGTGTGTGCGTGTGTATGTGCATGCGTGTGTACATGTGTGTATATGAGTATGTGCATGCGTGTGTGTGCATGTCTGTATGTGTGTGTGTGCGTGTGTATGTGCATGCGTGTGTACATGTGTGTATGTGTGTATGTGCATGCGTGTGTGTGCATGTCTGTATGTGTGTGTGTGCGTGTGTGTATGTGCATGCGTGTGTACATGTGTGTATATGTGTATGTGCATGCGTGTGTGTATATGTGTGTATGTGTACGTGTGTGTGCATGTCTGTATGTGTGTGTATGTGTACGTGTGTGTGCATGTCTGTATGTGTGTGTATGTGTACGTGTGTGTGTATGTGTATGTGTGTGTATGTGTACGTGTGTGTGCATGTCTGTATGTGTGTGTATGTGTATGTGCATGCGTGTTTGTCTGTATGTGTGTGTATGTGTAGGTGTGTGTGCATGTCTGTATGTGTGTATGTGTGTGTGCATGTCTGTATGTGTGTGTGTGTATGTGTTTATGTGTGTGTGTGTACGTGTGTGTATGTGTTTATGTGTGTGTATGTGTACGTGTGTGTATGTGTATGTGCATGGGAGTCCCTCCCTCCCTCCCTCCCTCCCTCCCTCCCTCCCTCCCTCCCTCCCTCCCTCCCTCCCGCTCCCTGGCAGGCGGGATCAGGGCAGTGTACAGTCCTCTGGGTCCTCAGAGCCGGTGTCCGAGTCGGCGGACTCCTGCGGCAGCCGGCTCGGCGTGACGATCACCGCCCGGCGCTGCTCGTCCTCGGCCCCGCCCACTTTCTCCTGCGTGCCCTCGATGTGCTGGATGGCCTGGGCCAATGGGGGAGGGCGACAGAGAGACAGAGAGCGCGGTCAAAACGCAGCAGCGCCACCTGGTGCGCAAGGGGACGCCAACAACGCAGCGGGTTCCTAAAACTAACCAATGACACGCCCAGGATTCTGTGGGCGTGGCTGAGAGTCTGTGACATAGTTTTAGTTTAGACTGAAAGCACCTCATTGCTTTTAATCTTTGCATAATTATGTATAATAACATACAAAAATTATTTAACATTTTTATTATCAAAAAACACACTAGGCCCCCCCGTTCTGCAAAGTTGGGCTGCCTGACAGTTTTCCACACACACACACACACACACACACACACACAGACAGACACACACACCTGCACGATGGTGTCCAGGTTCTGGCGTGACGTGGACACTGTGTTGATGACGGAGGTCGGGCCCATGGTTACCACGGTGACGTGATGGGGCTGCGGCGGCAAGGCTGGCGCGGGAACGATGACCGTAGCGTGGTGGGTGGGGGCTGGGGGAGTGGCAGGGGCTAGCACCTGGCGGGGGAGCAAGGAGGAGCCGTCATACTTAAGTTTTTTTTTTCCCCCCCAAGAAAATCCCATTGAGAAACAGAATCTATTTTACAGGGGAGATCTGGCAAGGAGGACAGCACAATAAAGAAATACCTTTTTTTTAAAAAATAAGACAATAAGACTTCCTGGAAGAAAAGACAACTGTTACAAGGCTGTGATAAAAGTAGCTTGCCAAAGGTAAGGAGGCAGGGGAAATGAGTCCTTAAACTTTAGTGACACCATTGTCACTGTGCCAGAAACTGCCCTCTAGTGGACAGATGCGACACTGCTCTGACAGTTCAGCGCAGTGCAAGTGCTTGTAAATGTGACTGTTCAGTTGCTGTGGTCGGGATCCCACACTGGTGGACATGAGCCAGGCTTGCAATGAGAGCCTGTTGCTTTTATTTGCGTGTGCGTGTGTGTATGGTGCGTGCATGTGCGTGTGTGTGTGTGTGTGTATGTGTGTGTGCGTGTGTGTGTGTGTATGGTGCGTGCATGTGTGTGTGTGTGTGTATGGTGCGTGCGTGTGTGTATGTGTGTGTGTGTGTGTGTGTGTGTGTGTGTGTATGGTGCGTGCGTGTGTGTGTGTGTGTGTGTGTATGGTGCGTGTGTGTGTGGTGTGTGTGTGTGTATGGTGCGTGTGTGTGTGGTGTGTGTGTGTGCGTGCGTGTGTGTGTGTGCGTGCGTGTGTGTATGGTGTGTGTGTGTGCGTGTGTGTGTGTGTGTGTGTGTGCGCGTGTGTGCGTGTGCGTTACCTTTGGGCTGCGGGAGGACTCCCTCTCCAGCTGTTCGTGCTGCTGCTGCAGTCGGAGCAGAGACTGCGTCTGCGCATGCTGCTCCTGCACCTGCTGCGCAATCACCTTCAGCTTCTCAGGGTACAGGTGAGCGTCCAGAGACCGGATCTGCACACGCACACGAACACACACACACACACACACACACACACACACACACAGTGATTACGTTTCATATTACATGCTAACCATTCATTAAAGCTGGACATAGAAAAGGTTTTTGATTTAACTGCAGTACCTCACCTGGATTTAAATGTTCAATGTTGCAATAGACACACACCCAGTACACACACACGCACACACACACACACACACACGCACGCACGCACGCACGCAGCCCATAAGCTGAAAAGTTCACCAAAAAAGGAAATTCAGATTCACAGAAGTATGAAACGTAATAAAAATAAATTCAGCCAGTTTCGCTGGGGAAGCCTTGATTTGGAGGCAGCTCAGCTCAGCGCACTGAGAACGACCTGCCGTGCCTTCTCCAGAGAGAGCAGCAGGGGAGAACATCAACAAGAGCCTGGACGAGCATTTCTCTCTGATCACACTTTGCTGGATATTCATTTCTTTCTTCTTCCTTTCTTTTTGTTTAATACGATTCTTTTCCGATTGTGGAGTCATTAGCAGGCTGGCTGTATCACATTAAAATGTGCAGCACACCTGAACAGATCCACACACACACCTGCTTACGTTCTACAGCCCCGTCCTAGCCCCGGGCTAACCCACACCGCACACCTGCTTGGGTTATGCACTGAGCCGAGGCAAAGAGCCCGTCCTGCGCTCAGTCACTCAGAAATCACCTGAAATACCACGTCAAGATGGCAGGTGTGGAAAGACGAGAGCTCTCAGCTCCGGGCTTAGCCCCTGGGCAGGATGGAGATCGCAGGGGAAACATGAAACGCGACCGTCCTAAAAACAGGACGGCTTACTCCTCTCCAAATGCCTCGATGTTCTCCCCTCAGAGATCTGAATCTGAGCAGCATTGCTAAAACAGTCGTTTGGCCCCAACCACACCTCCCCCTCACCACCCACTGACCCGTTTGTCACCTCTCCCCTCTTTCCCATTTGTTCTGGATCATCAAACCCCAGTGCAGCCCCCTCCCTTAGCCATGACCCCTCCCTCATCCTCACCTGGTGGTCCAGCACCACATACACTGAACACTCCCCTCCCCCCTCTCCTGAACCCCCCATGACCCGCCTTGCCCTGGTACTCCAGCACCACATACACTGAACCCCCCCCCCCCCCCCCTCACCTGGTCCTCCAGCATCATGCGGACCGAGCGCTCCTTGTCCAGCTGCTGCCGGAGCTCGATCATCTCTCGCCGAATGTCCTCCACCTTCTCCTCCTCCAGGATGTCCGGGGACCCGATCCCCTCGTCCTTCTCCTCCGTGCGCCTCCTCTTCGGCGAGGAGCCGCTGAACTCCTGCCGGAGAGAAAGACGGGGAGGGGGGGAGCGAGAGAGTGAGCGATAGAGAGAGAGAGAGTGAAACTGACCTAGGGAGGGAGACTACAGCAGTGCAGTATAATCCCTCTCAGGACCAGGTCTCAGCCCCCATCCAAACCCCAGCCATTCAGAGCCTGATGTGGAGCCGGGCCCAAGGTCAGGTTCTACAGGCTGCAGAGTCAGCAGGTTTCTGCGTTCTCCTTCCAGTCAGCAGCCAATCGTGGACCGCGGTATGTAGACGTGCGGACTCTTTGGCCAATCAACGGCAAGTTAAGCACTTCAGTGCAGGAACACACCAAAAACCATCAAACACTGCAGCCCTCCCAGGTTGCTTCAGATCCCTGTTCTAAAGGAATATCTTATCATGCAGAGCATGGACCAGAAGATGATCGCCAGAAATCTTTCCGCCAACAAAGCATAGTACACCCTTTATGTCAAGATGGAAGCGTGTGATTTTATTTATGCAAACCTGGATAATTTCAAGGATCTTCCAAGGACCACTGAAACCCTGACATACCCTCCCAGTGAGCAGGGGGGCCACCACACGGTGGGATGGGGGGGTGGGGGGGACGGCGTGTCACACGTCTTACCTGGATGAAGCGCTTGAGTTGTGTGTTCTGCTGCAGTAGCCGGGTCTTCTCCTGCTCCAGGGAGAAGATGTACTCCGCCGTCTGCTGCAAAATGGCCGCCTGTGGGGGGGGAGGGGGAATTCAATTTATATATTTAAATAAACGTATATAGATGAATGATAAATTAAAGGAAAAGCCAACAGTGAGCGTCTTAGTAAGGTGTGCCATGGCATAGATTCTAAACTCTACTGGAGGGATGGAACACCATTCTTCCAAAAGATATTCCATCATTTGTTGTTTTGATTTCAATTGGGTCCTAAAATCTTTGTAATGAGGGGTTTATGCACTGCAACCCTACTATAACATCCTCTCTGTAGTTGTCGAAAGACTGCTCTTGCTTACGGTCTGATCACACCCTGCATTGACATTCCCAGTCGCCTGAGCAAGAGCTGCCCTTCCTTACATGTCACACTAGTGCACAAGCATCACGGTCATCGAATGTCAGCTTCCCTCCACAATGTCCGACCCTACTCGCCGAGGTCTTTCCCATAGATCTAAATGCAGATGCCACTTTAGTCACTGTTCGTACTGAAACGCTGGCCAGCTGAGCAGTCTTTGTGACTGAAGCTCCACTCACTTATTCAGGTTTTTTCCTTTAATTTGTCACCCGTCTGTATTTGGATGGCGGGTATGCATGTATTACAGCTTGGTGGGTCGGCATACATACGAAACACAAACACGCACGCACGCACGCACGCACGCACGCACG
Organism: Anguilla anguilla; assembly: GCF_013347855.1. Lineage (NCBI taxonomy): Eukaryota > Metazoa > Chordata > Actinopteri > Anguilliformes > Anguillidae > Anguilla > Anguilla anguilla. The sequence continues at coordinate 22,515,110 of NC_049217.1, forward strand.
CACGCACGCACGCACGCAGTACGGTGTGAGGGCCCCACCTTGCTGAGCTTCTCCCCGTCGCTGTGCGGGATGAGGGTCTTGAGGGACTGGAAGCCGGCGTTGATGCTCTGCATGCGCCGCCGCTCGTTGCTGTTGGCGATCTCGCGGCGGATACGCCGCTCCTGGTCGCGCGCGGTCTCCGGGGTCAGGGGGATGTTAGCCAGACTACCGAGGGGGGGGGGACACACAAAGGAGTCCAGGTTAAAATCAACTACAGCCAAAAACAGGAAGTCAGACGCAGGAAGTCAGACGCCGACTTCCTGTTTTAACTAAGAGTGAATTCCACTTTAATCACATGCAGAGATGCTGATCAGTGCGGAATGTTGCGTAGACAGGCCGCGCCTCCAGTGCCACTGCCCGACACAAACCGAGAACGTGTGCAAAAAAAAAAAAAAAACGCTCTTCTCAGAACACCAGGCTGCACACACAAAATGAAAGCGGAAGCAGAGACGCGTTTCCCCTGAGACTGCCCAAACACCAGCAGACGGGGCTTTGTGAGGCAAAACAAGCACTTTCACTCATGTGTTTTTTTTTTTTTTCCCCAGAGCGGTGAGTAACAAGTGGAAAGTTCTCTGCAGAAACATGAGCGGCGTACAGTGCCCCTGGTTTCACGGTAAATCCCCCAATCGCGGTCTGCAGCACGGTTACATCACGCCGCAGAACGCCCTGGAGTTCCGATCCAGCGTCCCGGAGTTCCAGTCCCCGCTCAGAGTCACGGAACGCTCTGCGTCACAAAAAAACGAGGACTTTCCTCTGCGCGTTTATCGAACTCGCTTTCAAACGATGACAGAGAGAAACCCAGCGCCGTGCTCATTGGCATTTCTTTTTGGAGAAATGTTTTTAAAAGGGACACATTACACAGACCCGAAATTACATCTATCTATCTGTGTGTGTGTGTGTGTGTGTGTGAGAGAGTGTGTGTGCGCGCGCGCACGTACACGAGTCTATAATGGGCAGAGTCTGGGGACAGTGGTGGTGATGACAGTGGAATATATGGTAAGACAGTACGAAGCTTGTATATTAATTGGATGCAAACCTCTCATGGGAGATCAGCACCATGGCATTAGCCGTTAGCCCCAAACAGCTAGCTTCTTATCAGTGAATGCTCAGCTGTTTTCAGAGCAAACATGGGGAACAATGCTCCAGACCTCCACACAAAAAAGGGGGAGGGGGACTTGGGGGGGGGGGGGGGGTGGGGTGGTTGCTTCCTCGCAGCCTACATACAGGGGCCACAGCAAGCAACCCCCCCCTTCACCCCTCCCCACCTGCAGAAGGCAGGAAGCAGGATCATTAAGGATAATCACCCCCAGGACAAATGGCGAACTGATGCTGTGTGAGTCACGTCTTCTCCCGGCTGAAGCCCTGCAGTTACACTCTACGCAGGAAGGTTACTTTCTTCTGAAAAATCTAAATTCCCTTCGATGCGAGTGGGTGGGGGGTGGCACAACCGTACAGTCCAAAAAGGTAGCAGCACTTCCCTATTGGAATAAACATGACTAATTGGACATTCCACACCAACAAGGAGAGAAAGAGAAAGAGAGAGAGAGAGGAACAGAGATGGGGGGAGGGGGGCGGAGGAAGAGAAACTGACAGCATTCCACAGGTCAGAGCTTTCAATCCCAGGGATCTGTGCCTTACAGCCGCAGAGCAATGAAATAAACACAGCTGGGGAAAAATGGCTGTAAAACAGCCATGTTGGCACCAGCACGAAAACACAGGTGAAGGGCAACTTGCTGATGTAAAGAGTAAAGACTAGAACCACCTTGTTTACTGGGATGAAACTGGGGGCCCACACTAACAATTTATTAAGTTTGTGCACATGGCTTCTTTCGCTGCTTTGGCCCAACCCCCTCACAACTGAAATTTGAGATGTCGATAATTTGTAAAAAGCCTGTCCCATCCCGGCAACGACCTCTGTCGATTCGGAACAGTGGCTAGCGGGAACGTCCCAGGAAACACGTGGGAGCCCCTCGCCGCCGCTTCCTCCCCCCCTGCAGTCGCCCGGCCGAGCTGCGCAGACTGCAATGGCGTCTGCGCATCTGGACCACGAGCGCAGCGACTGAACGGAGCGGCTGCTCGTGCGGCGGACTGCCGGGCCATCCATCCAATCAGCACCGACCGGGATCCATCCAATCAGCACCGACCGGGATCCATCCAATCAGCACCGACCGGGATCCATCCAATCAGCACCGACCGGGATCCAGTTCCACAACCAAAGGACGTTTTATAGCGCCCAGAACTGCGAGTTCCGCAGCCAGAACGGGCCGCCTGTCACCCTCGGCAAATACCACAGTGTTTCACAACCGATTTTTCTCTGGCAAGTTGTCCCTCTCTCTCTCTCTCTCTCTCTCTCTCAGAAACACTCAAGACAAAACATAACCCGCAACGCTACCTGTGAGATGTCAGCGTTTTGTCCAGTAATTCAGAATGGGAAGATCAGTGGAATTCAAGAGGGAAATTGAAAATGGGTGGTTGTTTGATCTGACGATGTGGATTGGTTTCGTCGTTTCAGTTCAATTCTTAGCAGAAGCAGAGTTCTTTACACGTGCTGTGCTTTTAGCCGTATATTTACCAGAGTGGAACAGTGAACCCCCTTCCCTGCAGCAGAATCACAGAGGATCTCATGGGAGACATGCACCAGGGGTTCTGGTGAACTAAATTAGATTTCAAGAAATCTTCACAGGGAAACTGTAGGCCACATATTCAGAATAAACTGCCAATCCAGGTCAGGTGTCGACATCAGACAGAACAAAGCACCCATTCTGAGCGCATGGGAGGCAAAGCTGTCATTTTCTCAGGTGCACTAAACACTAAACAGCTTGAGAACAAAGCCAGGTAGTTCCTTAAATCTGAGATTTTATAATTTTGAGACAAAGAATGTTGGCCAAACTATTCGTAGGCTAAAAATCTAAAATTGTTACATTGTATTTCTTGCCACTGCTATTGGTGTATAACTATTCTTTCAGAAGAGCATGCATAAATGCAACCATTGACGCAAAAAAAAAAAAAAAAAAACTGCACACAATAAGAAAATACCTCAAGGTAACTAATGAATTCTTATTCAATAAACTGTTATCTTATATTTAGGATGTTGAATAATGTGCTTGGCGTTACACATATATCTTAAGATAAGTAGGGCATAAGCACTACTTGCATGCAATTTACAATATCCGGCTGCATAACAAAATTATCCGAATCGTTTGCTTCAGGTCGGTCCATTGCCCTTTGTCACTTGTTCTTTGTCAGCTGAGACGTACACTTCTGCGGGGGGGTTGTGTAGTACATGGACATATCGTTCACATGAAGGCAGATAGTTCTGGTAGTCGAATTAACGAATTTAAATTATATTATTTTAAAAAAGCACTCAATCGAAACGATCGCTTATTTATAATACCAAGTTATTTTGACTTGATCGCCAGGTCCCCTAATATCCTCCAATTCCCAAGATCCCATTCGCTACATTCAAGTGAGGGACTACGTTTCCCAGACTGCGTGCACTTGAATGGCCTCCGATCCCTCCGCCTCCTTCCAGAGGAGAGGTTGCAGACGCATTGACGGGCCTGTTTTACAATACACACCCCCTTTTCATTAAAAGACCACTTTATAATTACCTCTCGGTTGCCAAATACCATAACCTCGCACGGAATCGATTGGGGAAAAAACAAGTGTCCGTAGCTTAAGATCAGTTAGACAATTCTGCATTTGCGCTTAAAAAAAAAAAAAAAATATCACAGTCGAGCTCTCCGCCATTAGAACAATGCGACTCGGCTTCCTCTACGCCTGTCCATGCGGCAGCATGGCAGAGCTGCGGGGATAATGGACGCAGTGCAACACGGCGCGCACGCCGAAATAAAAACCAAGGAAAACCCACATTTGCGGAATTTCCTAACCGTACGCACAGCGTTTATGTGATTTTCCCCCACCGCGAAATCAAATTCTAGGTGGAAATAAACAGGATGTGAAAAGCGAGACGACGCACGAGCCCACACCACTCTGCAAACGCCACAAGCATGGCCGCATTTGCCCACAAGAACTTCAGCCCGTTCAACCCCGTTTAGCGAAACAGTAATCCCGAAGCCACAATGCTCGGACTAATAGCAGTTGCAACATTACCACGCAGCACGTGGAAGAGGCTCGTCTAAGCCCCTATTGGTTTTTGTAATTAATTCAAAAATGAAGAAAAACCTGCGAGGTACAAGATTGTATTTTTGGAAAAAGATATGATCAAACAGCTTCCCCCTGGAGCCTTGCGACGGGGCAACAGCGTGGTGTAGGATCAGACCACGTGGTTTATGTTTGTTACACACAAAATGTATCGATTTCACAAAGAAATTGACATGGTAACGGTAATACATCGTGTCCCCTAATAGTAGCAAACAGTGCAGCATCTAATTAGTACAATTAACCCAGTCTTAACCACAGTTATATCGGTCCCACTCCAGGGGTATACTGGTGTACACAATAACATACAAATCCAATCAAGCACGTTGGCAGACCAACACCGCTGTTGCTGGTAAGAAAAGCACAATACGCAGGTAATTAACAAAAATGGCTCATCTTTAAAGGGTGCCACAAATCAGCGCATACACACCTACAAAGACCCCCGATCACTTCTTTCTCCGTTTTCCTAAAATGTTGTAAGGAAGGCACCTTCTGTGCTGGTACCATGAAATACTCCATGCTTTTCTCTCCAGTTTTGAATCCTCGTTTCTTCCTTTATTATTGTTGTAATTTTCTGTTGTTGCTGCTCACTCCCCTCTTGTGCGTGCAAATCCGTCGGATCCGTCCTGTAGTGTAATGTTTTGTTTTTCCCCAACAACGAAAATTCCTGATATATTTTTTGCTCGTCTGTGCATATGTATATAGCCAAGTGTTCCGAGTTGTAATGTTACTCTACTTCCAGCTGATGGGGTTCCCTCGATGTGCGTGTGGCGCTCTCCGTCTCCCTCCCTCTCTCTCTCTCTTTCTGCATGTACGTGTGTATTTGCAGCTGATCGGATGTCTTTCAAGGCGGGAAACAGCTGGTTGGAATCACACAGCACTACGAATGCCTCCTTCCGCAGAGTAAGGGATTGCATGTAAACAAAGGACTATTTAAACCAGGTTTGGGAAGGGGGGGCAAGTATGAGATTTACGAGCGCTAAGAAAACTAATTTTGTGATGCATAAAATAGTAGCTCGCGGGAGGAAATAATTTACAAAAGTTGTGTTGAACATCGACCAATGAACGATCGTAGGCTACAACATAATGCGTGGGGTGTATGGCATTTGATCTATTTATATAAAAAATATTTTTAAAATAGCATAATCTTTTATTTTCAATCTACATAGACGCGGAGGAAATGTGAATGAGTCGTTGAGTAAGCTTGTGTAAGGGCGTGCGCTCTTGTCTTCATTCGCCACTACGAAGTGAACGGGCGGGATCAGCTGACGAGTTGGCAGGGGTTGAAAAACAGCAACAACTCGGGGGGGCGGGGGTGCAGGGAGGGGAAGCTGACATTGAAACAGCTGAACTTGTACACCATTTTGGGTGTATGAAAGTAGGAGGGGAAAGAGACCGAGTTACCTAATCGCCCGCTCCTGCCCTGTTGGAGCGGAGTTGCACACACAAACAGTCACAAAATGGGAGCGGTAATAGTAGGTTACACCCGGAAACGTATTATAGGCGGCTATGCTACAAGCCGCATGTAGATATTCTTATTTTGCATGATTTTAATTGGCTAAAAGGACGCTGCCACATGGGTCGCTAGACAGGGCAGACGTCGTATTTCAATTCTTTATTTAAAGATTAAAGCACGCATGGAAATAAAGAATTAGATTGCCGTAGTTGCCCGCAAGATAGCCAAATTGGAATCAAAAGTGACAAATGCTACCACGATCAAACGGTGTGCGTTCTGTTTAGCTAGCCTGCAGTTATTTTATTACTTAAGGCTTTTTTTCTGAGTACAACCCGTGCATAAAGCCAGATATTATGTTTTGCTGCGGTATGTTAAAGCACGTAGAGATAGTTAAGCTACAATGATTTGTGGCTACAATGATCTGTTATCGTTTAACCCACTCCTCCAGAATCCATTTGATGAAAAAAAAAGAGAGAAAAAAAAGTCTGGTTTGACGTGATGTGAGGCAAAGAATGCACACTGCTTCGCTTCGGGGGTGGTAGCCTGTCAACTCAGTGGGTGGTCTGAAGACACTCCAGGGTGCGCAGCCGGGAGGGAGGGAAGGGGGGGGGGGGGGGTTGTACCCTTCGGGCAGTCTCCCCGTTTGGGTGGGGGGTGTATGGAGACCTGCCGATTGCTGCAAAAAGTTAGTAAGTTAGCTATACCTAACCCTACCTACATTACAAGCATCCACAGAATCTAGAAATGAACAGAAGCACAGAATATGGAAATGAAGAATAGGCTACCAGTTGCACCATCTTTCATTGACCAATTGAAACAAATTAGTAATTTCCTTAATAAGTTACATAAATACAACCACAAGCACCAATCGAGGGGTTCAAGTCAGTAAAGGCCCAAAGGAACTCAAGCACATAAGAAATTTATGAATATTAAAGCAATATAGCATGTGGTTAAGCGAGGATTCACATTCTGCAGAAATGACAAGCATGTTTCCTGTAAAACAATGGATGTCTATGGGAAATTGGTTACTGTGGGGTTTATTGAGAACAATAACCTGGTAGTAAATCAGTGCATGTTTTGTGAGAATTGGATGAATGGTGAGTTACAACCATTAATGAGATAGACGACACCCAATCTGAAATTCGTTGGCTCACAGCTCCCATAGTTATTGTCCGATGTAGTTGGCTTACAGTTACCAAGTATGGTTAGGTACCCTAATGCTTAGTACCATGTTTTGTGCAAAAAGGCCATCATGGAAAAAGCTTAGCATATTGTGCTAATTAGTGAAAAGTTAATTATGGTGGACTTTCATTATCTTTGGCATCCATGTACAATTCCCTACTACAAATATGCTGACCAAAATTGTTGTGAATTGGACTATGGGTATTGGAGATACAGTCATACGCTAAAGGGGCAACTGTGTAACTTTTGATTATAGCACCACCATTTGGCCGATTAAGGCAATATTTGGTGCGGTTGCGCTTGGTTGAAGGGACTGCCAACCACAGATGCTGTTAAGCAATAAAAAACTATGAATGTTTATGGGAAATAGGTTATTATGGGATAAGCCATTTCCACTTTCATAAATGTCAACCACACATAAAATTTAGGCTCATATAGGGTCCTGGACTGCATGTACTGAATTCCATGAAACTCTATCATCCATAATAGAGAAGTATGTAAGTAAAATCATACTTTGTAAGATTTATGGTGCCCCCTCTGGTCAAATATGAAAATACTTTGCCAGGCATGCTCAGTGGCCTCTCACCAACATCTATGTGAAGTCTTGGAGCAGTTGGATCAGTGGTCAGTGAGTTATGGCCATTTATGTGAAAGGCCACACCAAATCTAAAATTAATTGGCTCACAGCTTTCAAAGTTATTGTCCGATATAGTTGGTATACTAATGATAAGTACCACGTTTAGTGCAGATCATTCAAGAAACAAAAAAGCCTTAGCTAAAAAAAACACTCACATATTAAGTAAATCAGAAAAAAATCTAAAATGGCAGACATTCATTATCTTTGGCATGCGTGTACATGTGGTTCCAGGGCATACTCACACCAAATTTGGTGAGAATTTGACAAAGGGTGTGAGAATTGTGACCTTTAAATGGGGTATTATTGTGAACTTTGATTATAGTGCCCCCATGTGGCCGATTGAGGTGATATTTCATGTCTTTATTTCACACATTTGTGAAGAGTGCGCCAAGTTTGAAGTCTCTGCGATTTACCACCCCCCAGGAAATTGACCAAATGTACAGAGAAATGCATTTAAAAAATAAAACAATAGAAAGGGTAGCTCAGAAGCTTATGTTTTATGTTTGATGTGTGAATGTTTATGTCTTTGATGCAATACATAATTAGGTGGATAACATAAACATAATTAATCACCCTTGCCTAAAACAAGATTTCTGCATGGCAGCTGTTGGCCAAGATAAACTCATAAACTATAAAAGCAAGTCATTTGTCTTCTCCAATTTAAAAAAAAGGTCAATAATAATTGAAGTTTTGTGTGTAATTTCTGTTCAGCTTGCATTATTATCTGCTTCTGCAACTATTGAGAAAAGCCAGCTCTTTAATAGATGTTATATAGGAAGTTATGGGATAAGAGCAAACTGTTATATAACAGGGGTCCCAAAACCAGCTTAATCTGTGGGAAGTCAAATACAGTGTTGCCAACTTGGCACATTTGTCACCACATCTGAAGCCTAAGACGCAAGACTTTTTGAAGTGCTTCTAGCAGCGTTTGGCAGGAAAGGTTTGTAAACACTTGGCGCACATGAAGTCCTCATTTCTTTCTGCGCGTTGGTCTGAAGCATCACCAGGCCCAACTGATCTCAAACTTGTTTTTCAAACAACACACGCAATTTAAAAGAATTCTCTCTTTTCTGGGACACTTAGGAAACATTTGGAGGACATGTGTCATGAAAAAAAGTATCGATTCTCCAAAATAGTTTTTTTTTAAAGCCTACTTTCATCACCAAATTTATGGTCGATCATGGGCAGGAGCCTAACTTGTTGCGCAACGTCCCCTGTCCTTGGAAAAGCACACGTTCTTCTCCTGAACGTATTCTTCCGACCACTGATAATTCTCGTTGTGCAATCCACTAGCTGAGCTCTGTGATTATTGTGTTGGAGGAGGTGGCCCTCAAGGACTAGAATTTAACACCCCTGCCTGTGCAGGATGAATCACTTGGCAGCACCCAAAAAAAAGTGTTTATTACCCAATTTGGTTAAACAAACTGTAAGTAAGTATACAGTTTATAACAATCCTAAACGTTACATACGGTACTAGTCAACTCAACTGAATCAGTATGGCTCTAAACGGTCGACAGGATACTGTTGTATGCTTAAGGATCACTTGGAACCTGCGACAGGTTGCTCTGCAGTCACTGCACATAGAAAGGGACAGTTCGATTTCTTTCTAAAAAAACCCTAACTCATTATTTTCAGTTTTGGTGTTTTAATGTTTTCAGTAAAACACCAAAACAGTTTATGTGCAATACGAGTGATATTCTATATATTTAAAGAAGTTCCTGACAACCTGCTGGCTTTACAATGACTGAGGCATGAGGTGGTTTGTGGTCTAAAGCAAGAAAAGACACTTCAGGTAACTCCAAAGCGACTTGTACAGTCATGTTATGCCTCCAAAGGTTGTATGTGTGTATATTATCCGATTCCTCTTCAAAAAAAATAGTGTTTAATCTTATTTTCAGTTGGAACTATTGTGTGCGGCATGCAACCTGACACCTGTGTTCAACGAAACTGCGGCACACCTTCTTATATCAACATTACAACATGAGTACATGAGTGAAGAGCTTCCACTGCTTAAGAACTTAGAATGTAAGTGCTGCCAGCACAATATAAAATGAACCTGTACTGGAAACATAACATCATTATACATGCTGTTTTAGAGTTGGCATATTTTCTTTTAATAGACTACAAACCCCAGAATACTCTGGTACTTAACATTGTAAAGCTGGAAATTATATTTTTAAAAAGCCCAGAGAGTGAACTATCCCTTTAAAAGGCATATAGCATATAGTGCTCGCGACCTTGAAAATATAGTTTGTACCACTGCTTTCATTTATTAAATAAGCTTTTGAAAATAATTTTAAAAATGATTGCAATGCTTTTACCAAAGCATACTAAGGGAGATATGGGAATTGCACTGTGGGAAGGCAATTGGTTTTGTACAATATTCTATAGGGTGCTTATGGATGACAAAATAGTGCTTTCCAATAAGAAGTTTAGTTTGATTGATGGGGGTGGGGTACAAGAGGGAGGAGGTTGGGTGAGCCTAGGTCATGGCGGGGGTGTGATCAAGCCATAAATTAATACGCAGGGGAAACTGTATGGCACAGAATGTGTTGCTGAGGAGTACTACACCTGAGACTCACATAACTGGAATTGCTCATTGAAAAAGCACATGACTAAATCAAGCCTCACATTAACAGAATAAGAATTTACAGAACAATATGAAAAAAAAGGCCAGTTCCGTTTGAGCCACTAAATGGGGATTTCAAACTGCAGCGTGCAAAGCTAATGCATAACACAGACAGGGCAGAGCAGTTACATGGTTTGAAAATTCCCAATGCCCTCCAGGGGCTGGTTCCGGTTAACTAACAGAAGTCTTTTTTTTTTCCACAAGGCTTCAGTAGCACGACCCCATGTAGCGTGCTTCACGGATTGGCCCATTTGGAAGTGAACCAGGAAGCAGAACTCTGTAATCTTACCCGTAGTTCTACTTCTGGTTCAACTAACTTACATGAAAAAAAGGGGCCTGTACTTTAGCAGGACACTTAATAAAAAGAAGTATTCTACTTTAAACAAAACTCTCTTCTCCTCTTGACACTTTAGTACATGACCTTGAATCCCACCTATAGCTCTACTTCTAGTTCAGCTAACTTCAATGGGAAAAGGGGGCTGTACAAAAATATGTGATTCTTTCTATGTGTTGACGAGGAGGATTGTGTGTACAACAGAAGGCCAGATCACACAGGAGGACGGCACAGGTTTTTTTTTGTTTTGTTCCCCCCTTGGCAATCTCTCTGCTCTCTAGTGGTTAACTGTTGAACTACAAGCACAGCATGTCCCCAACTGCATTGGCATTGCTCAACTATTTCTTAAAATAAATAAAGTAAATGTGTATCTTAAGACAGAGTTTCCGTATTAAGCTGCTCGGCCTTTGAAAGTCACCACTTTCCGGCTGAGGACCCCCCACCTGAATAAAATGGCCATTTATTATTATCTTCACAGAACACCTTTACAGATATACTTTTATTGAACCCCGTTGGGCAATTTGTCCTCTGCATTTGACCCATCCTTAGTTACTTAGGAGCAGTGGGCAGCCACAGTGCAGCACCCGGGGACCAGTCTGCCAAGGGCAACTGCAGGAGCGCACCTAACATGCATGTCTTTGAGTGTGGGAGGAAACCGGAGTACCCGGAGTAAACCCACGCGAACACGGGGAGAACATGCAAACTCCACGCAGAGAGGATCCGGTCGGACCCGGATTCGAACCCGGAACCTCCTTCTTGCGAGGCAACAGTGCTAACCACTATGCCACCGTGCCCGATGTGATGTTTAAATCACGTCACACACTGAGGGTCTACATCAGACATGTACTTAGTATAAAACAAATATTATTACCATGTATATGCAGACTAATCGCCAGACACCAGACTAAAAAAAACAGTCTTTTATTTGATAGTATAAAAAAATGAAGTATTAAAAACATAAATAAAATATAAAATTGTTTTAGAAGTGAAAATGTTTTATATTTTGTTGGGACCCCCCTGTGACTCCATCATGCACCCCCATTGGTCTCAGAATTCCAGTTTGTGAACCAGTGTGTTAAAACATAAAATCCAAAACAAGGATTTGAAAAAAGCAATGGCATAAATTAATTTCTTTCCCCACTACTGAACTACAACAAACTACTGAAAATGACAGATTTTGTAACAACTGACACGTACTGTATAATGTGAAACACTGCTTAATTGTGCCATATTTCATTTTCACCAATATAATGACTTGCACTTTTTTCAAATGTCATTGCTACACCTCTTACGTTATACTAAACACATTATCGTGTTATAAGTTGTGACTACAAAGCATGCAACAGTCATCCAAACTTCCCTCTTGGTCATAAAAAAAAGAGACTGAAGATCATACATTATTTAACGCAAAGAGTATGTTAAATGGTAAAACTTTGATAACTAAGATTTTTTTCTGAGTACGCATATGACAAAGGGGAAGGGTTGGGAAAAGAGATAACTCCCTGATAACCTGTACTTTAAAACCAGCGGCTTCCAGACCCTTTCATCCCTCTTTAATGTTGCCGAGGCTTTGTTGCTCATCCTGCTTTCAGCTGCTCTGTGCGTTTGTTGCTTGTCGCTTTTGTCTGTATTCTGACTGCTCGTACGTGCCCTGTTGTGTGGCTTCGTTTTGTTGCTCGTATGTCCTGGTCATGGCTTTGCTTTGCTGTATCTGATGCTTTGTAGCGGCTTTTAGGGAAAGGGCGTTATAAATAAAATTCTTTATTATTTCAAGAACCCCTGACCTGTCCCGTCTACCTAAATGAAACAGTTAATGTTTCACACCATTATCCATCCACAAACCCGGGCTGAAATGTAGTAGTTGTTTAACACTTAACGCATTGCCTGAAAGCTTGTCTAAAATGGGCTGTCATGTAGTATCTATATCAAACATGCACATAAACCCTAGGATGAGCATTTTGTGCAAGGCACTGTATTTAGTATAAAATAATACATTACAGTGGAAATACATCTGTAGGTTTATAAATGTCTAATTAATGAAATGCAAACATATACATACAAAATACTGTTGCTTTCTAAACCTTCATTAACAGGCCTACGCTCTCATGAATAAAGGTATAGTGGAAGTACATTTTTGTCCTTTAAGAAATACATTTCCCTTTTCAATTCACCCTGAAAGGTACAATAATGTTCTTTGGGTAGTTATAAGTACCTTTTACAGGAAAAATAGTACTAATTAATTATTAAACCCATGGCTAGGAGCCACATTGTACGTACCTATAGGGCACCACCCCAGTGGTAAGTGCAGTACCTTTTTTTTTTTTTTGAAAATATAGCACTGGGAAAACAGTTGGGAGTTGCTGTTTAGGGTTGGAAGGTGGGGGGAGATAAGTGAAGGAAGGAAGGGGCATATTTAATAATACCAAACATGACCTAGGAAGAAGAAGAAAAAAAAGAAGGCCAACAATTTCCTGTTTAATGTTGAGCTCTGGACATCACAACGAACAAAAAAAACTCCACCGTGATGTGCAAAAGCTCACAAGAGAGATGAGTTGTGTAAGCTGGGATGTGATGTGGTTTTTGGTTTGTGAAAAAGAGAAAAGACAGTCTCACAATGTGGACGTAATGTGTACAGGCCAGGAGGTATAGGGGCGAGGGAGTGAGAGTGAGAGAGAGAGAGAGAGCGAGAGAGAGAGAGAGAGAGAGAGAGAGAGAGAGAGAGAGAGCGTTGGAGGGGAGCCGAGGACTGCCCATGGTGGATGGGCGGAGCAGCAAGCATGCGCTGAGCTGGCAGCGTCGGGGCTAGTCCGCTGCGCGCGACGAGAGGGAGACACGGGCAGGCTCGGGTCCGGGTGCTGTCTGTGTTCAGACGGCCGCAGGGAGACCACCGCACCACTCACCGTCTCCTTTCGGGCGACGGCGAGCAGGGAAAAGAGCGAGAGGCAGAGAGCGAAAACGAGAGGCCAGATAAACACCGCTGGAAAACAACTGGCCTGACTTGCATCTGGAAACGAAGCTAAGAAGGGGACCCCACTTCCGACATCGCTCTCTATCGCTCAGCGCACCCTTTCTCACTCCCTCGAGGACGACCACCCAACTGAACCCCCCCTCACTTGACTAGCGTTGCCAATAAGCGATGCACCTTGAAACCGAGAATAAATCGTGATTTTGGTACATTTGGCACCCACACGTCAAAATATTCTCGTAATTTCTGCCTGTATCAAAACTACAGATAGTATTTGAGCGTTTACATTTAAAACGGGTTTCTGAATGCGAAAAATAATATTTTTTCCTGCTGGAAACAAACATCTTTTTTATTCGTTATCTGTTTGAGGAGGAACCGTCGCTGAGATTCGCCCGAGTCTCCCTTTTGCATGCACTCTTGGTTTCTTTTTAAGTTCTGTTGCAGAATTTTATTTCGACAATGGTCAAACAATCGACTGCTTTACTCGACACCTAATTTAAAACAACCTGTCCGTGTTTGCGACATTTTCCCCCTGTAACCTCGAAGGTTACGGACTTTTCAAGACACAGAAAAGGACCTCGTTTGCTGGGTGGTTTACCACAGAAGGAATTCGCACACAGACTGAACGGAAAGTTTACCCCCAAGAAGGAAAAAAAGTAGAGGACACCTCGACCACATTCACGGGATTTTTCCTGAGGTAAACCGGCCTCCGAGACTTCCATATCTTTCTCTCGACCGTGTGCTGGGTTTATGATATACAGACACGCCAGATTATTGTTCATTTTCGTACAGACTGTGCTATGCTTGTCGATTTTGTGTTTTATATTTGTGAACGTGTCGGCCTGTATCTTCATGCAGTCGGTGAAATGGACACAGTCGGTCAAACGGAGTTTTAAGTGTAATGGACTGACCTATTTTTCCGAGTCCTCGATGGTCCGCGCGGCGTCGGCCGAATACTAGTCGCTTCCCTCGCCGCTCTGACCCTGGCGTACGTGCGCCGCCGCGGTCTCGCGAATAAAGGAGGCAGCGAAGATGTCATTCGTCTTATTCACACCAACTCGATTAGTATTTTTGCCTGTCACGCCAAAATACTGGATAACGGGACATGCTCGTTTTAAAATGTCATTTGCAGAATCATTCATAAGCTAGGCCTGGTTCGGCGACGAGGGTCGTGTCGTGCTTACCGGTGGGAAGGTTGCCGTTTCTCTCGCTGTCGTTGAAGTGTACGGTAAGGACAGGGGACCTCGAGAAAGTGAACGTTTTGTTCAATTTGCGTATTTTGGGCCATTCTGCGGTAAGACCGGATGATTGTCGCTGAGGTGTGTCTCATCATGGCGTGGTTGTGTGCTGATATTTTAACTTTATAATTTACTTTATCATAGGCTACATGGTATGACGACTAATACAACACGCAATAATTAATAGCAACTTAGTGGTACAGTACTTATATGGCGGCCGATGAGAGTGCCCTAAGAAGAAAGTCCGAAAAAACTGAGAAAGAATGCCTTTGGTTTCTGAAAAAACCCAAAAAAAAGCATGGCTGATAATTTTATGGGATGCCTGACTTGAAGTTGGGATTAAAAAAAACAAAACAAAACAAAAAACATCTTTTCCTCCAATTAAGAAATTTCAGCCCCCCAGGCGCGTAATTGTGGGCACAGACGGGCTCGGGGCCGGCCTCCTTGGCAGCTCCCCAGGGGCCCTTTGTCAGCGAGAGACAGCGTCGAGACCTCGCTCTTCCAGGAACCGAACGAGTCACATAAAAAGTGCGAGAACTAGCCGCCCCCTCCAAAAAAAAAAAAAAAAAAAAAAAAAACCCCAAATATTTAAGTGCCAAAAAAAGCACAGGAAATCAAGGCTCCGCTTGGAGTCCAGTTAGCCTGGTTGGACTGCCGTGCGTTTCTGAACAGGTAGTTGGGACTTTACTGTGTACCTCTCTCTCGTGAGGCGTGCGGAGCGGCTAGTCGTTGGTCCAACCTGAAGGCCGTCTGGCTCAGATCCCACTGGGGCGCTGACCTCTTATAGGGGGACTAATAACCGGGAAACGATGCCTGTGCTAAGCAGGCCAGGAGGACAGTGAGTCTGTGTTAATACAGCGTACGCCCGCCCTCCCCCCCCCCCCATCCCATCCGTGCCCCCCCCTACCTGTCATCTTTTAAGTGTCAACATGCAGGGCTGCTCTCACTGCCCTGATTGGCTGCCCGTGGGAAGCGGAGTCTGTTGAGCCGAGGCCGGCACTCATCGCCAACTCTGTCTGTGATGGTGGAGGTCCGATAACTGCAGCTCCAGAGCTGTCAATGGCACGGTGAAGAAGAATAACGATGTTGTGAGCGGCTGGTAATTTTGCTAAAATACTCCAGTTCTGCTGCACTTTGCTGTACCGGGGCGGGGGGGCGGGGCGGAAGGGGCAATGGGGACGGGACTGTGACCCGTGTGTGAAAGTCATAGCCTTTGATTAATTTGGTGCCACTGGTTTGTGTTGTTCTCTGATCACATTTGTACATGCTGGTATAAACAAAAAATGGCATGTGGAGAGGTTCAAGGTTCCAGGAAAGATGGTTTTAAATGTGCACCTCTGCCACCTCACTATCAGAAAAACTAACAGGGATGGGGCAGGGTGGCAGTATTGTCCTCCCCCCATGTCCTGTCCCACCTGTGAACTGAGCCAGCGCCTGCCTTGGCTCTGTACCTGGGCCTCGGGGGCGTCCTGCGATGGGGGGGGGGGGTTGACAGATGCATTGTGGGAAGAGAGCTGCCAGATGACGGCCAGCAATGCAACGCAGAGCGTGAGGGATGCAGAGCAAACCCGGTGGGCGTGCGCACACTGCCTTTAAAAACCAGGAGACGGGCAAATAAACACCTTTAACTGCCCCCCCCCTCCTGTGAGCGGCACCGAACTGAGGTCGCCAAAAAAGGGGAGGGGCTGCAACCCCATGTCAGAGGCTTAAAGAACCTGGGAATGGGCGGAGCCACCTTGTCCCGTCAATCGCCTGAGCGTTTGAACCGATCTGATGGCCTTAGCTCTCCACAGCCAAAAAAGACCCCCCCCCACCCCGCCCCCCGCCCCCAAAAAAAGCAGGGCGTTCCAATTAGACGAGTCAAATCCCTGACAGCGCGTGGCGGCGTCAAACCAATTTTAGGGGTTAGCGAAGCCTCAGGGGTGAGCGAAGCGGCGCAGATCGCGGTCGGCACGCTACCGCGCGGCGGTCCTGGAGGCGCGGGGCGCGAACTCGCGGGAGCTTTTCGCGGGAAAAGGGCTGACAGTTAATATCTGAAGCGACTCTCCGGAGGGAATAAATGGGGTTTCGAGCGGGGGGCCCGAACTCCCGCATTCCAAATTACTCCCCTCAGGAAACGACTGGCGGAGCGGACTGTGAATCAGACCGGAGCTGTCACCTGTCTGAGATAGCTGTTAGGACTGAGGCGACTTTCACTGGCGTCTCCAGGGACCCCTCTCTCCAATAAAAATGTGTATACAGCAAAAAAAAAAAGTGAATCATATTTCTCCACGTTATATATATATATACACCTGCTATTCTTTTCCCTCTGGGCATACCGAACACGCATACTTTGTTTAAGATAATGGCATGGATTTTTATTATTATTTTTGCGGTGCTGAGCCGAGGTCTGTGGAGTCGAGCGCAGAGACAGGTCTGCGTCCGCCGCGTGGAATGTGAATTTTTCGTGCGACCGTGCGCAGGCGGCGTTCGGCTGACAGGAGGCTGTGGCCTGCCGTGTCCTGAAATGACCGTCTTTTTTTTTTTTTCTTTTTTCTTTCCTCCCTTTGTTACTTTTTTTTTTTCTTTTTTTTGCTCGTCAAGGTTCTGAAATGGGACCGCGAGTGTAAGATGGGTTCCTTGATTGGATTTTCAAAGTGTCTGCAAAAATCTTATTAAGTTGAAAGTGTGTGTGTGTGTGGGGGGGGGGGGGGGGGGGGGGGGGGGGGGGGTTGGGAGTGGGGGGTTGGGAGGTTGTTATACAGGTCTAGAGCTGTGTAACAACCTCCCCCTTCTCCAGCACCTGGCATTAGCATCGCTATGATGCAACGTCCCTGCAACATATAAACCAATACCCACACACACACACACACACACACACACAAAATGTATGTATTATTAATCCTAGGGACCTGGGCAGGGCGCATTGCATGCTGTTGCATGCTGCTTGACTTTTTAGTGAAAGTTTTGGTTCACGGTTGAATTTTGAAACGTATTTCTTTATTTATTTTAAAGACTGCATGGTTGAGGTGGGTTCCACTGCTAGGGAGGTAAGGTGGGCGTTGTTCCCAGAGGGCTGTGCTCACCCACTGGTGCTGAGAGACAGAGGGATGGAGAGGGAGGTAGAGCCCATGAGAGAGACAGAGAGAGAGTGAGAATGAGAGAGAGAGAGAGAGAAAGGGGGGGAGACCCTCGATTCTTCACACAATGTTCTGTTGCTGGTGCTAGCACCGCGAGGCTGTCAGCCGTGTTCACATGCAAGCTGGGTTCTGAATGCTACACTTCAGGCGCGAATTTGGGAGCATTAACATTCAAAATATGCATGCTGAATATGCCTAATTTACTTGTGTGCGTGTAAAAAAAAAAAAAAAAGTCGTTATATTTTAACAGCTTAAAAAGCAGAGTGAGCAAAAGGAGTCTCATTCTTTTGAGGGTATGGCAGCAACGCACCGCCATTTTGATTCAGACATCCATGAGGCAGCTGCAGACAGGTAGCCTATGTGCTGCTGTCACCCACACACATTGGACGAAGGCCTGCATGATGTCACCGGGCAGAACCCGTCCTCTAGGTGACCACTGTTTTAGGCAGCGAATGAGGCGGTGATGTTCAGTGTTTAAATACGGTCGGCGGTTGGGAACGTAATTTGGAGTAATTTCAGGTCTTTGTCTCGAGGGTTTTCGTTTGTTTTCTAAAGGAAAAGCGGACAGGCCGTCCCTACTGTTGTTTTTTTTTTTTTTGCAGTATTCAGATGGGGAAAGCAGAGAGGGTCACTGATAGGGAAGGGATCACAGCTCAGAAGGTGTGACGGCGGGGAATCGAACCCTCGCCCATGCCGGGGGATTCGTATCGCTGGGCTTGACAGTTGGCCGCCCAGCAGACTGCCACACGTCCTGTCATCTTGACGGTTGTTTAAACTTCTTTTTGTTTATTTTACCTGCAGTCTCACTGACCAAGTCAGTGTCTTTCCATTGTGTGCAATTGGCCATCATGGTGCAGTTAGTCGCTTGCCAGTTTCTGTTCTACCAGGGTGTTGCATTTTTGCTTCTCCCCATTTTTCTCACTTAAATGGAATGCCCAATTGTAATCAATGCTCACTGATGAATCAATCACTGATGAATACAATTAGGGCACAGGGCAAAATCCTAGGAACTTTTGTCTACACAGGTTACTTGGTGCCTTCAAATGTCTGCAGGTCCAGGTGACAAACTCCTAAATTAAGAACACTGGCTCCAGCCCAGAGTCTGCCTGTGCTGTAGTTGCCAGACAGGAAGTTGACCTGGAAATGCATTTCCCAGGAGGGCAGTGCAGTTGTCTGTGAGGTCACAGGGGCCTGAACTCCCTGTTCAGGGATGCTGAAATAGACATAAGAGCAAAAGGATTCGGGACTGTGGAGTATAAAAACGGAAGTGCACTTACAGCATCAAAAGTGTGTCGTGTGCGGAGCAGTGGAAAAGCTATGTGGACTACTGCCGGTCTGTAGGACACTCTGGGTTATTTAGCTTCGCTGCGGCGATCGACATCGCCATCGACCGCGCTGATGGAATGGCGGTTTAGCGTGAGAGTCGCAGGTGGGTCAGAGGCGCGGGGCTCCTGAAGCGGGTCCGAGGCCCGCCGGTCCGCGGGAAGCAGCTGCCGTCTCTCTGGACCCTCCGTCACATTCCTCTCACAGCCGCCGCCGCGCGGGACAAGCGCTCGCCTGTTCCCCGGGAGTCTCCCAAACCCCCCCCCCCCCCCCACGAGCTCGTCCCACGGGCGTCAACCGGGACCGGGGGTCCAGCGCGAATTCGAGGGCATCCGTCGGAAAAAAAAAACAAGAGGGGCATTGTTGTCCCCCGGGGGGCGTGAGGGGTGCGCGCTGTCCCGGCTGGAATGCCGTCGGGTCGGGAGCAGCCCCCGCTGGGGGGACCCGGGGAGGCACAGCCGAGTTCCCGGGGATTTTTCGTCAGAATGCGGTGGCCCCTCGATCGCCGCCGGAGTCCCGGCAGACGCCCCCCCCCCCGACCGGGCTGTCTCGCTGGGCCGTGGGCGGCGGCAACCGTCGAGTTCAAAACGGCGTGGAAGCGGGCAAACACCCCCCCCCCCCAGGCGGGATGGCCTGTGACCCTCACCTCCTGGGGAGGGTAACCAAGCTGTGGACTTTACAGGGAGTGAGGAGACTCGCATGTCCTGGTCTCAAAAAAACACACCTCAAAAAAGAACAGACTTGCGCAAGGTGCTGGGTCACAGGAAAGCATTCAGATCAGAAAAGAAAAGATTTGCGTACTCTCCTAATGCTGCAAAAAACCAACGATGGTGTTTGTTTTACCTTGTGAATCATGTGTCCTCCCTCATGTCTTCTGACTGGCTGGCCCCACTGGCTGTATATTCATGGTGGGGGGGGGGTGAGGGGGGGGTGGGGGGGGGGGGGTGGATAGGCAGAACTCGAGCTCTGTTCAGCCCTTCAGCCGAGACTACGACTAAAGCAGCAGGCTGAGCGGAGTGGCTGGTGGGAACACTCACTTCCCCTTTGGGTTTCTCCCTAAAACGGAGCAGCGATCTCCCACAGTGACCCAGCAGGAGCAGCGACAGCCTTTCTGCTAGCGCAGCGTCGAGCGCGGGGCGGACCGTCCGGTTTTTTTTTGGTGGGGGATGGGGGCGGGGGGGCGTGGGGGCGTGGGGGCAGTCAGCGCTGAAAGTCTCGCCGAGCCACAGACTCTGTTTGGGTGGGGGCAGGAGGAGGAGGGCTGGGGCGAGGCGGGGGGGGGGGGGCGGGGGAGGGCGGGCTCCCTGGCGGAGGCTCCCTGGCGGAGGCTCAGGCCGTGCATTTTTCTCCAGTTATTCTGTAACCGCTAATGACAGCGCAGCGCAGCGCAGCGCGGCCGCTTCCTCCTTCTCCCAGCATGCCTCAGTCACGCCGTCCCTGCTGTTGAAACCGACCCCTCCCCCCCCGAACCCACCTCTCCTGCCCCCCCCCCAAACCCACCTCTCCTGCCCCCCCTCCCCCCCCCACCCTGAACCCACCTCTCCTGCCCCCCCTCCCCCCCCACCACCCTGAACCCACCTCTCCTGCCCCCCCTCCCCCCCCCACCCTGAACCAACCTCTACTGCCCCCCCTCACCCCCCCTGAATCCACCTCTCCTGCCCCCCCCTGAACCCACCTCTCCTGCCCCCCCCTCACCCCCCCTGAATCCACCTCTCCTGCCCCCCCCTGAACCCACCTCTCCTGCCCCCCCCTCACCCCCCCTGAATCCACCTCTCCTGCCCCCCCCTGAACCCACCTCTCCTGCCCCCCCCTCGCCCCCCCTGAACCCACCTCTCCTGCCCCCCCCGAACCAACCTCTCCTGCCTCCCCCCCCTTTGGAACCCACCTTCCCCCCCCCTCGCCCCCCATACGTCTCTGTCCTCTCTCTGCCATACGTTCCATTGTGCCGTGTCTCTGTGGGTGCATTTCCAAAATAAACACAGACGGAATTCCGTGCCGCTCTCCCTCCCTCCCTCCCTCCCTCTCTTTCTTTCTTTTTCTCTCTCCCTCTTCTCCTTCCTTCAATCTCACTCCCTCCCTCCCTCCTGTTGCTCTCTCCTTCTCCACCCTGTTTTTTGGGATTGAGGGGTTCTCTGTGCTCAGAGGCCTTCATACAAGGTGCCCAACCACAGCTGTTTGGAGGGAGAATTCTGAAGGTAAAAGGGGTGTGGGGGGCACTGGAGGAGAACAAGGGGGGGGGGACACTGAGGGGGCCTTTTGAAAGGAAAATAAGCAGCATAAAGGCTCCTGAGACAGCAGGCTGCATTGAAACAGTGAAGGCAGATGTCTACAGTCCGATGATGACATTTTCTGGTACAGGTGGCCGCAGAGAAGTGTCTCAGTGGCTGTGTCACTCTTCTGCAAGCCTTTCTCTGTGTCCCTGTGCAGCACAAAGTCACTGTCTCTCTGACTGCAGCACAGGGTCTGTGTGTAAGTGCTGTCTCTCGGACTGGAGCACAGGGTCTGTGTATAGGTTCTGTCTCTGTGTGAGAGTACAGTAGCACAGGGTCTGTGTGTAAGTGCTGTCGCTCTGACTGAAGCACAGGATCTGTGTGTAAGTGCTGTCTGTGTGAGAATAGCACAGGGTCTGTGTATAAGTGCTGTCTGTGTGAGAGTAGCACAGGGTCTGTGTGTAAGTGCTGTCTCTGTGTGGCTGTAGCACAGGGTCTGTGTGTAAGTGCTGTCTCTCTGACTGAAGCACAGGATCTGTGTGTAAGTGCTGTCTGTGTGAGAGCAGCACAGGGTCTGTGTGTAAGTGCTGTCTGTGTGAGAGCAGCACAGGGTGTGTGTGTGTAAGTGCTGTCTCTGTGTGGCTGTAGCATATGTAAGCTCTGTCTCCTGACTCTCAGCACAGCAGCTGCCTGTGAGATCTCACTCGCTGTGCCTGGGCAGCAGGGACATGGTGGGAGCTCTCCCTCCCCCCCCCAACCCAACCCCCCCCTCTCTCTCTCTCTCTCTTCCTCTCTCCCTTCCTCTCTCCCTCTCTCCCCCTCTCTCTCTCCTGCCGTCTGTGTGACTGAGGGATCTGCTGGCGGTGCAGCAGTTAAAGGCCCGGGCCACAGCTGTTTTGTATTATTATTTACTTGTTTGGCCCCCGCCCTGCATTCTCTGCAGAGAGCACGACGGAGCATTTGAAATGTAATCGGCAAATATGCACTTGAGTATGAATGCGTGGTTTTCACGCTGGAGGGCTTTACGGGAAAAAAAGATAAAAAGGAGAGGGGAAGGGAGAGAGGGAGTGAGAGAGAAAAGGGAGGGAGGGAGAGAGGGAGGGAGGGAGGGGGGGAGGGGTTGAGGGCCTCAGGAACAGTCTGCTCTGCAAGTCTGGGCTTGGGTTCAGTTCTCTGTCAGGGCGTATCTGTTCCTGTCTGTGAGGGTTCAAGGCTCTCTCTCTTTCACTCTCCCTCTCTCTCTTGCTCTCTCTTTCACTCTCCTTTTACCTCTCTCACGCTTTCACTCTCCCTATACCTCACTTTCCCACTCGCTCTTTCACCCTCTCCCCCCTCCCTCTCTCCTTCACTCTTTCACTCTCTCCCACTATCTCTCTCTCCCTCTCCCCCCCCCCCCCCGCCCCCCACTGGCATGAATCACAGTTCTGCTTCCACTGCCAAAGCTTACAAACGTTTGAAAAAGTCAACAAGTACACTGACAATAACAGCGATGGTGTTCTCTTACCGCACAACTGAGAACAAAAAAAAAAAAAAGGAAAAAGAAGAAAAATAAATAAGAAATGCCGTTCTATGAGAAGTAAAATAAATAAATAAAAAAAGACATCCTCTTCAGAAGGTGGTAATTATACGGGGGGAATGGGAGGCGGGGCCTGGAAATAAAGTGTTCTCATTGGCAGGGGCGAGCACTGCGTTCAGAGCAGCTCCTCAGTGTGAGGAGCCCTTAAACTCAGGGCTCTGCGCTCACATTTTTCTGCTGAACATTTCAGACGCACACTAATGCACCCTAATTGGTAGATGTGCTCCTGAACTATTTTTTCCAGTCAGCACACATCAGCTCCTAAAATAGGAGCGCTGTGCGGCACTGCCTCGACTGCAGACGCGTCAGTAAAATGGATTCTAAAATTCTAAAGAGCCCTATTATACAAGAGAAAAAACCCAAAATGGCGGTTAGGGGCCCCAGACGTCCTTTCTGCAGGGCTCTGGGCCATTATGAGTCAGCCGAGGAGCTACACGCGATTGTGGCCTCCGGTGAACTGAACTCTGGGTAGTTTGACTGGTTACGGCCACCATTTCCCCGTCAGCTGACCTGTCAGGTCACAGCTTGCTCGGGGAGTAAAAGTCAGTGTTTCATTTTTTCCGCCTCGTTTTGGAGTTCCCAGTCGCAGCCGCGTCACGCCTGTCCCGTCCCGGCCGCGTGCCTGCCCCGTCCCGTCTGGTCTCGTCCCACCCCAGCAGGCCCGCGGATTCGGGAGGGGCGCGCCCCTCGGGAGGGGGCCCGGTTAAACGTCCCGCCGCGGGACCCCCGGCCGGTGATGCTAAACGGCGCCACAGACCGCATCGTATTTAAATTACACTGATTTCTGACCTTTCCGAGCCCCAAAGACCTCTGGGTAATGGTTCAGAACGCAGGGTGAAGACGCACTCCACTGGCCCGGCCCTGCGGCCACTGCAGACGAACGACAGCGGCGGTAAAAAGAGGAAGTGCATTAAAAGACATTCGTGCTCAGATTCCGGGGAGGGCCCTGCCACTGCACCCTGAATCAGAGGCTTTTAACCTGAGCTATACAGGAAACACCCAACTGCACGCGCGTAGCCTGAAGACACAGCATGCCAACCGCACAGGCCAAGGGCTGATTATGAATGAGTATGATGGTAATCGCTGTGATTATTAAGTAGTAATGTGGTAATGAGAGCGGGTGAGGTGTGGCGGTGTGTGGTGAGCTGGTGTAGCGGGTGAGATGAGCTGGTGTAGCGGGTGAGGTATAGCGGTGTGTGGTGAGCTGGTGTAGCGGGTGAGATGAGCTGGTGTAGCGGGTGAGGTATAGCGGTGTGTGGTGAGCTGGTGTAGCGGGTGAGGTATAGCAGTGTGTGGTGAGCTGGTGTAGCGGGTGAGATGAGCTGGTGTAGCGGGTGAGGTATAGCGGTGTGTGGTGAGCTGGTGTAGCGGGTGAGGTATAGCAGTGTGTGGTGAGCTGGTATAGCGGGTGAGATGAGCTGGTATAGCGGGTGAGGTATAGCGGTGTGTGGTGAGCTGGTGTAGCGGGTGAGGTATAGCGGTGTGTGGTGAGCTGGTGTAGCGGGTGAGGTATAGCGGTGTGTGGTGAGCTGGTGTAGCGGGTGAGGTATAGCGGTGTGTGGTGAGCTGGTGTAGCGGGTGAGGTATAGCAGTGTGGAGCCCCAGGCTGTGATAAGCTGCTTTATTTCCTCCTCCCAGCGCCACTGTAATCTCCTTCCATCAATTTCACTTAATTGAGCATTATTACTTTAACTGTCCTTGACCATGGCCCTCTTACGTCTGAATAAGTGCACACACACACACACACAAACACACAGATACGCACACACAGAGATACACACTCACACATACAGACACGCGCATGCACACAAACACAGATACACACACACAGAGATACGCACTCACACATACAGACACGTCACAGGCACACACACGCACACAAACACACACAGACGAGCCCATACTTTTTTCTATGGAAGAGCAGGTACCTCTCCACCTGCCCCCCACCCCCCCGCCATCTAGCAGTGTGCACATTACCGGGAGTGATATTAGCAGTCACGCTGTGTTGTCGTCCCCGTTCCGCCGTCTCTCTCAGATTCACGTTTATGGCGCTTTGTGTACCGGCGTGAGCTGGGCAGCGTGCAGTTCTGCATCACCGCGGCTCATAACCTGTGAGTACATCAGAAACAGATCGGCAGCCGAGGCATTCTGGTCTGCACATCGCCTGGTGGAGGACCGTGGTGACAGAGGTCCCACTCCTCTCCCACTCCTCTCCCATTTCTCTGTGCGGAGGTTTTCGGGATGTCGGCTGGACCCCCCCCTCCCCCCCTCCCCCCCATCCACCCACCCCAGCTGTTCTGGCGCAGCTCTGCTCCTGTCCCGTCTCCGGA
Organism: Anguilla anguilla; assembly: GCF_013347855.1. Lineage (NCBI taxonomy): Eukaryota > Metazoa > Chordata > Actinopteri > Anguilliformes > Anguillidae > Anguilla > Anguilla anguilla. The sequence continues at coordinate 22,540,309 of NC_049217.1, forward strand.
TAACAGGAGCGTCCAGCGCGGGACACAGGACGGCTCCGCGGGTTTCGGGGGTCCAGCCGTGGCGCTCCCCGCCCCGAGCACGACCTCGTTTCCCGCCCTTGGTCTAGCCGCGTCGCGGCGGTGCGTCTAGACGTTCGCAGGTCTGGTGACGTACGCGGCGTCAGCGCTAAGGAAGGGGCGGCCACACTCGCCTGCGTCAGACCCCCCCCCTTTCCCCCCCACCCCTCTGAAGCCAGGCGGTCTCGCACTCGCCCCACTTTTATTGCTTCCCCGTTTATTTTATTTGCCCTGTCCTATCTGCCTGCCCGTCCTGTCTAGGCTGTGACCTCTAATCCATTCTGCAGATGGCTGCTTCCTCTTCCACTCAGAGTCGACCAGCTGAAGCACTTAGCACTGTAGCGCAGCGCTCAGGGAAATGGGCTAGCAGGCTGTAGGTCCGATCCTCGCTTAGGGTGCTGCCCCTGGTGGGGGGGGGGGGGGGGGGGTGTCGCTATGCCGAAACCCTGGGTTTTCGGGGGGGCGACATAGCTCAGGAGGTAAGAGAGGTCGTCTGGCAGTCGGAGGGTTGCCGGTTCGATCCCCGCTCTAGGTGTGTCGAAGTCTCCCTGAGCAAGACACCTAACCCCTCACTGCTCTGGTGAATGAGCGGCATCAATTGTAAAGCGCTTTGGATAAAAGCGCTATATAAATGCAGTCCATTTACCATTTAACAGGCCGAGCTCTCCCAGCGACCCGGTCACCATAATTAGCAGGTTTTTTGAGCTGCAGTTTCGGTGCTGGACAGGAGACAGATTTGCAGATTTGCTGTGTGATTTTGTGTGGGTCCCAGTAGATGATGTCACGTCATAATTTTGTGTGTTATAATTCCATTGGCTTTAATTATGTGTGTGTATGTGTGTGTGTGTGTGTGTGTGTACGAGTGAGTGTTTGTGAGTGTGTGTGCGCGCGTGTTGTGCAGTTATAATGCGCTGGTACAGTTTGTCTCGGTCGGGCTGGCTGAGGTGAACTTGTCTCTTGGCACCACGGGGCCCTGCGGTGTGGGCAGTTATGTCTTTTGGAACAGTTTCCAAACTTTTATGAGCGTACGATATGAGCGTTTGGCCCTGCACAGTTCAGCTCGCCTCTTCGCTGGGCACTTGTGTGCTGATTTACGCGCAGTAGTTTTACAGAAACTGCGCAATGCCAGGCTTTCCTGACCCGTCTTCTCCTCCTTTAAAAAGCGGACCCCCCAGTTTGGGATATTGTGCAATTGGGTTTTAACGGGTTGTTGCAAATGTTTTAAGCCCTACTTCACGGGGTTGGGTTGGGTAGTCCTGCCTGTGGCATAGAACGCACTCCTCCATTCTCCTCTCACTTTCTCTCTCTCTCTCTCGCTCTCCCTCTTTTCCTCCTCCTGTCTCAGTTTTTCTCTTCAGCCCCATCCACCAGCCTGTCTTTCCTTGCTCTGTGTCTCATTCACTCTTTTTTCTCCTTCCTCTCGCACAAGTGATAAACAGATGATGTAAGGCGTCCATAGGACAGCTGCGTGTGACAGCTTCCAGATTTGACGGCCCCTCAGATTGATTTAGTAATGCAACAGGGATGTCAAGTCTCTCTCTCTCTCTCTTTCTCTTCCTGCCTCTGTCTCCCCATTCCTCTATACATCTGTCTGCCCATTCCTCTCTCTCTCTCTTTCTCTCTCCATTTCTCTCTCTCTGGGTGGAGAGATTCAGAAGATGAAAGCGTTTCAGTGTCTGGGAGGAGTCTGTCCCTCAGCTGAACACAGACACGGATGTGGAGAGTGACAGAGCGAAAGAGAGAAAGAAAGAAAGAAAGAAAGAAAGGGGGAGAAGGACAGAAAAAAGGTGGGGGGCAGAGAGAAGGAGAGGAAGAGAGAAAACGGCTGCAGTGTTGACCTTGTCTGGCTGCCAGGCAGTGGGGGGGAGGGACGGATGGCTGGAGGCTGGGGGGGGATTGGGGGGGGGGGTGGGGGTCACGCAGTGTAGGGAGTGCAGGAGCGAGAGAGAGAGAGAGAGAGAGAGGGGGGGGGGAGACAGAGAGGCGTGGCTGTCGCACTCGTTTGTGAAAATCGGCGGCTCCTTTAACTCTCTTAGCTGACTCTCCCCCCCCCACCCCGCTCCCCCCCCACCCAGCTCCGCTCGTGTGCCAGCGACTCTGCGCTGCTCTATTTTTTCTTGTTTTTCACGTTTTTTTCCGGCTTCCTGTTTTATCTTATTTAGTGGAGCTCTTTTCTCTCTGCCCTTCCGTGCCAGGCCTGTGCGTGTTACTGTATTAGGAATGGACCTCCGCCCCTAACTGCCCAAAACCCCCCCTCCCTCCTCCCCCACCCTCCCTCCCTCCCCCCCCCCCCCCCCCGTCAGCCCCTCGCTTGGCTCTGATTCAGTTCTCTGGCTGAGACCTCTGAGGAACATCTGGCCTGATGTGGCCTCAGCAGAGCTCCCACAATGCAGTGGGGCTGATACACAGGTGTCGCACGCCTCCGCTGGCAGGGGCGGGTGGCTGTGGAGGGGAGGGGGAAGGGAAGGGGGAGGGGGAGGGACAGAATTCTCATGCAGAAAAACACTAAAACCGGACACGGCTCTGGCTGCCCTTTCTGTCCTCTACTGGCCACCATAAGCCCGACTCCATCAAGGATCACAGCTTCGCTCTGTAGCCAGGGGGCCATAATCCCCTGCATATGTGTGTGTGTGTGTGTGTGTGTGTGTGTCCACACGTGCGCCTGTGTGTGCGTTTGTGTGCATGCTTGCGAGCATGAGTGTCTGTGTGCGTGCACGCATGAGTGTATGTGTGTGTGCATGTGTGTGCGCTCTACGTTTTCTGGACGTGTCTGAATGGCGCCTGCAAACGCATTCCCTGCCCCCTCTCAAAAAAATGCAGCCCCCCCCCCCCCAGGATTAATGCAAACTGAGCAATCAGATCAATTTCCTTACCATCTCTTCCTGTTAGGCTCATAAGTGAAATACGCTGTGCGTGTGTGTGTGTGTGTGTGTGTGTGTGTGTGTGTGTGTGTGCGTGTGTGTGCGTGCGTGCGTGCGTCCAGTACGTACGCGGCGGCAGCAGGGATATTTATGATGTCACAGATATTTACGCAGGTACGGAGCGTGTCGCCCGCGTGCTTTCAGAAAGGAAACGTGTGACACGGGGGTTCCACTCAGCCGCAGACGTATGGACCCCTGGAGAACGCGCTGACCCGCCGGCGCTGACATATTTACACACGCCGTATACACAAGCCTGTTTTTTTCCTTTTAAACTCAGCCCTTTTTTTTTTGGTTTGAGGGCGAACGCTTACGGCAAATGGTAAAGAATGGAGTAGCACCCCCCCCTCCCCCCCCACTCCACCCCACCTCAGCGTGGAACCAGCAGGGAGCCATTTCCAGAAATGGGGAGAATCAGCCCCCCCCCCCCGTCTGTGCGGCACGCCAGGTGGCCGGTGGGCTGGCTGTACCGCGCGATGCGTCGCCTGTTGGCCGCGATCAGCGCCCAGACCTGACTCACGTCCGACCTGATTCACGCTGGAGCGAGCGCGGGGGGGGGGGGGGGGGGGAGAGGTGATGTGGGGGGGGGGGGGGGGAGCTGAAAACCCGGCGGCTCAGTTAGCGGTGCTGGAGCACAGCGAGTGGGATGTTGTACTTTATGAGGCCGCCTGACCGGGACGCTCTACAAGTGCCTTCGCTGGGCTCTGTGTCTCTGTCCTGCAGCCTCTGTCCCAGCGGCAGCTGCCCCTCCCTCCCCCATCTCTCTGTCTCCCTCTCTCTCTCCCTCCCTCCCTCCCTCCCTCCCCCCCTCTCCATGGCTCTCCCTCTCTCTCCCCCCCCCTCCCTCTCCAGGGCTCTCTCCCTCTCTCTTTCTCTCTCCCTCTCAGAGTCTCTCTCTGTTTCTCTCTCTCTCTCTCACCCCCCCTCCCTCCTTCCCTCCCTCTCCAGGGCGCTCTCTCTCTCTCCCTCTCAGAGTCTCTCTCCCCCCTTCCTTCTTCCCTCCCTCTCCAGGGCGCTCGCGCTCTCTCTCTCTCTCTCTCTCTCTCTCTCTCTCTCTCTCTCTCTCTCTCTCTCTCTCTCTCTCTCCCTCCCTGGGCGAGCCAGCCAGGACACGCCCCTGTACTGCCAGCACCCTGCAGGACCAGCGATTGCAAGCTGGAGTCTGCGGATTGCATCACTGCCTGTGGGGGGGGGGGGGGGGGCGGCCTGGGAGAGGGAATGAGAGGAAATGAGTGAGAGACACACAGGGAGGGAGAGACAGAGAAAAGGGGGGATGGAAGGAGGCCAAGGAAAGAGGGAGGGAAGAAGAGGGAGACAGGAGAGCAGTGAAAGAGAGGGAAAGGGACGGGGAGGCTGCTGCGCTGGTGTGAGTTTTTGTGGAAGCAGACGGAGGGGGACGTGGGGCGGGGCTGGGCAGGGCGGGGCTGGGCTGGGCGGGGCACATGATGAGGTCTGACAGGGATAAGGTTAAACTTATTCACTCCACTGCTACCTGCTGATCACGTGCTGCTCCTTCAGTCAGGACAGAGCTGAGAACTTCATATCACAGAGCAAGAAATGTCCTTTTCAAAAAAACTGATCATGGCTATATCCTGCGCGGTCCAGATTCCACCAGTTATTGTTCTTTTACCTACTTGAGTTTGGTTTTACAAATACACTGCCAGATTTAATGAGCACATCTGAAAATGCACAGTAAGACAATATGCAGAAATTATGTTTTTTTTAATACATGTAAAATGTACTCCCTGTGTAGCGCGGCTGTGTTAGTGTTAGAGTGTGTGTGTGTGTGTGTGTGTGTGTGACAGAGCAGTGGCTGCTCAGCGTTTCTCCCCCTGTACAGGGAGAACAGAGAGAGGTGTGTGTGAGAGAGTGTGTGTGTGTGTGTGAGAGAGAGCCAGAGCGCTGGGGTCAGAAACTCAACAGCACACATGCGGACACAGCGAGGCGTGAGGGCAGAGAGTCTAACAGCTGTGACTACACACACACACACACACACGCACACACACACACACACATACACATACACACACACGCCTGCACACGCACACACACACGCCTGCACACACACACATCCCCACCTGAACACATACACACACACACACACACACACACCAACACTCATACAGAGGATCACACACTGTCCCTCACATAAACAACACATTATTAGTCAGCACTCAGCTATGAAGCTGCAATTAAGCGCTTGCTGTACTGAAGAAGTCTCCTATCTGGAGCGCCACAATGCCAAACCCCCCCCCCCCCCAACCCCGCTTACTCCCTCCCTCCCTCCCTCCCTCCCTCCCTCCCTCCCCCATATTTCTCCATTCCTTTCTCTCTGTCTCTTACTCCATCCCCCTTTACGCATTTCCCTTCCTATCTCTCTCAGTTCCTTCCCTCCATCGTTCCCTCTGTTCTGTCCTCTCCCGTTCACCCGAGATCTGATTGGTGGAGTAACTGTGCGCGTTTCTATCGCGATTCTCCCACGCAGAATTACGCTGTGGTAGAATTTTGTGCACCTCCTCCTGCTACAGGAAGCTACAGGTACAGACACACCTCCTCCTGCTACAGGAGGCCACAGGTACAGACACACCTCCTCCTGCTACAGGAGGCCGCAGGTACAGACACACCTCCTCCTGCTACAGGAGGCCACAGGTACAGACACACCTCCTCCTGCTACAGGAGGCCACAGGTACAGACACACCTCCTCCTGCTACAGGAGGCCACAGGTACAGACACACCTCCTCCTGCTACAGGAGGCCACAGGTACAGACACACCTCCTCCTGCTACAGGAGGCCGCAGGTACAGACACCTGTTTGAGCCACAGGCAGGCCCACACACCTGTTCCCACAGAGCGCAGTCCCTGCACATTGAACAATGGGTTCAGTTACTAATGTAAATCTGTGATGTCACGAGTTAACGTGCGTGTGTTAGGTATAGAGTACTGTGCACCCGTGACCTTGCTGAGCAAACGAATGAAGTGACATTAGCACAGAGGCCCGGGGCACACATCTGTGTGTCACATGATCCGATGAGGTCACGGGTCTGAGCCCCGCCCCGCCCCCCTCCCCCTCCCTCCCGGGGGGAGGGTTAAGCCAGGTCACAGTTTCGCAATCTCGGTTTTGGCTCCGTTTGCCGTGAGGGGCAGAAAGCGTGAACACCCCCCCTCCCCACCCCCCCCACCACCCCCACCCCCCATCTGCGTCCCACCCGCCGTTAATCTTGCACCGTCAGGTAGCCCAGAGACGGCTGGGAGCGGTCAGATCACACTAATGCCCTGTATTACACAGGTTCTTTATGGGTGACACCTGCACTTCTAATAACCTTATTAACTTTTCATTTTTAGTAAATCCGTTCCCCCTCCACGTCTCCGCCTTCTTTTTGCTTCTGACTGCAATTCGCTGGCCACCAGCAGCTTGGTACCCAGCCCCCCCAGTCCCCATCCATCTTTCCCTCTCTCTCACCCCCCCCCTCTCTTTTTCAGAGGCCCCACTCACTACCAACAGGTGTTCAGGGTCGGCACTGTCCTGCACTGGATTAGTCAAAACTGCAGCATTCCAGTGAATCTCGCTTCCTGTCCTTCCATTATCACAGCTCTCTCTCTCTCTCTCTCCCTCTCTCCCTCTCTCTCTCTCTCTCTCTCTCTCTGTCTCTGTCTCTCTCTCTCGGCTGGAAAAGTACGCATTCGTCTTTCCGTCACCTCCTGTTTCTCTTTTCTGTTGTGCTATGTAGTACATTATATGATTTTGAACATTTCCTACACTTAAGTAATTTGAAGGAGAGACGAGAGAGAGGGAGAGAGAGACAGAGAGAGAGAGAGAGAGGGAGAGAGAGAGAGAGGTGAGAACATGGGCTTATAAAAATGAAAAAAGGAGTGGGGAAGAGAAGAGGCTGGAGGAGGGAAAGAGTGTGAGGGAGAGTGTGAAATGCAAAGAGAGAATTACGTGGAGGGAGGGAGGGAGGGAGGGAGGGAAAAGCAGTAGGGGGGTGTGGTGACACAGTGGAGGCCAGGAAGAAAAAACCACAGAGAGAGAGAGAGAGAGAGGGAGAGAGAAAGAGACAGAGAGGTGGAGAGAAGCCCATTGGTGGAGGAGTGGAAACTGAGGTTTCCTGTCTGAGGAGCACAGAGGCAGGGGGAAATCTGCGCGTGTGTGTGTGTGTGTGTGTGTGTGTGTGTGTGTGTGCGCGTACGGTATGTACTGCGGAGGGGGTGGAGGGGGGTGGAGGGGGGGGCGGTGTTCTCAGAGGCTGAGATTTGGGTGTGTACATGTCAGGGGGGCTGGTGGTGTGAGGCAGTGGGGGAGGGAGGGGGGGTCAATTAGGGGCTCTGCTCCAAGGGAGGTCAAAGAAGGGGAGAGAAAATGAGAGAGAGAGAGAGAGAGAGAGAGAGAGAGAGAGAGAGAGAGAGAGAGAGAGAGAGAGAGAGAGAGAGAGGGGGGTGAGTAGAGGAGTATAGAGGCAGAACGGTCTAAATACATACCAGAGTGTTTTTTTTTTCTCTGCTGTGTGAGAAGTCACTGGGCTCATTCTTGGGGTAAAAAGCCATTTAATAGGCTGGGTACAGCCTTAGATTACAGACCTCCATCTAAGCTTCTGTTCTTTTATTTATTTATTTATTTTTAAAAAGGACAGCGTGTGCTGGAAAGCCTGCGCTGTTGTGCGTTTGTAAACTGTATTATAGCGAACGAGAGCGAGCGGGAGCAGAATGACTGCTCTGATGACCTCACCACCGGCGTCCTCCGTGCCCGCGGTGGAGAAGGGCACCCTGGGTGGGGGGGCGTGTGTGTGTGTGTGTGTGCGTGTGTGTGTGCAGGCGTGCGCGTGTGTGTGTGCGTGCGTGCGTGTGTGCGTGCGTGCGTGCGTGCGTGTGTGTGTGTGTGTGTGTGTGTGCGTGTGTGACACACAGCGAGGGGGGCACTTGTTCTCCTCAGAACAAACAGAGATACAGTACTGCAGTGTCTGGCTGTTCGCTTGGTGCCCCTCTCCCTAACCCAGAGGCACCTCCAAACGTCCGGCAGCCCTGCTGGAGTCCAGTTACTATAAATCACCATCAGGGATAATCAACAAATCCAGCATACACAGGGTGTCAGGAGATTTCTGCAGGGGGAGGGGAGGGGTGTGTGTGTGTGTGTGTATGTGTGTGTGCATGCGCGCACGTGTGTGTGTGTGTGTGTGTGTGTGCCCCTCTTGCCCAGAGGCTCTCTTTCTTTCAGGCAGGTGTACTAAAGCAAGATAATCCCTCTTAAATAGACAGGGTCAGAGGTCAAAGGTCATGCCCCTTTCACCACCCCTGCCTCCCACCTGGCTCACCTGAGCCATAAAACCGGCAGGTCAACTTCTCTGCGGCCATTGCGTGTCTCACATGTGACTGCTCAAAAGCCCACTCGGCAGCCATTCTGTGCCTGCGGTGCACAGTTTCACTTATTCCCAGTGTTAGTCAGGCAAGGCTGCGATAAATACTATTCGGACAGCACGGTTCAGGGAGAGGGGAAGGACTTGCCACAGCCCAGGAAGAGAGTTCTCCCGCAGGTTTTTTTTTTTCTTTTTTTTGGAAACTAGGTCCCTTTCAACTCCCTGGGCACTGGGGAGCGAGAAGCTGGAACTGGTTCACTCAGGGTGATTGACAGGTTCAATATGTCACGGGTGGAGCAAAATGGAGCTGATGCCGAGGTGTTAGTGTGGGGCCAGCGGTGCGGGGCGGGGCTCCAGTAGCGGCGCTGGACGGCGCGTTCCGAGCTCCTGAACCCGCAGCTGAGTAGCCCGGCGGATCTGGGAGACGTCCAGGGCAAGAGTTAAATAACTGAGGACCTGGGGGGCCCCCGCCCCTGCCCCCGCCCCCACCCCACATCAGGGTTGAGTAGTTGGGGACAAGAGGAATGCAGACTGCGGAATTTGAACTCCTTCCCGCTCGGGGGATAAATCTCTCCCAGTGTCCACGCCAAGACTCTGACACAGGAGACACCCCCCACCCCGGGCCGAGCGGGACCCCCACTTGCTGTGTGTGTGTGTGTGTGTGTGTGTGTGTGTGTGTGTGTGTGTGTGTGTGTGTGAGAGAGAGAGCGAGAGAGAGAGCAGTGTGCATGTCAGTGAGTGAGTATATGCGTTTGTGTGTGTGTGTGTGTGTGTGTGTGCAGGGGGGCAGTAGTGGAGTATTGTGCGGGCCAGTAGGGGGGTGTTGTGGTGTAATGTGGGGACATGTGGGGGGGGGGATCAGGTGTGATGTGATGTGCGTGCGGGCACTGGGGGGGTTGAGGGGTGTAATGTGGGGACCTGAGGGGAGGGGGGGGATGCAGTGGTGTAATGTGGGGGGCGATGGGTGGGGTGTGGCGAGATGTGATTGTGGGGACCTATGGAGGGGGTGGGGTGTAATGCAGGGACCTGTGGTAACTCATTTCTCCCTCTCCTCAGGGCTGGGTGAGGGGGGATATTTGGTTACACAGTGCAGCAGGAGTGCATGGCTGTGCACACAGACACATGCATGCGAGGCTGAGGCCTGGCTGACTGACTGACTGGCTGACTGACTGACTGACTGACTGACTGACTGACTGACTGACTGGCTGACTGACTGGCTGGCTGACTGTCTGACTGACTGACTGACTGACTGACTGACTGACTGACTGACTGACTGACTGACTGACTGACTGACTGACTGACTGACTGACTGCAGGGAATATTTAAAGGACCACGACGCGCCCCGCTGCCTGACCAGTCACCGCTCGCCTCTTTGTTCACCCTCTTTCTCTCTCTTTCTCTCGTTCTTCCCGCTCCCCGCTGAAGGCCAGACTGTGGTTAGGCGCAGCTTACATTCAAGATTTAACTGCGCTCGGCAGAATAATGCATTCAAACACCTGTGCTAGAGATGACGGACATGACATTGTGATGTCAGAGTGCCTCCCCCCCCCCCCCCCCCCCCCCCCCAGACAAATCAGCTAATGCTACCCCCCTCCCCTCCCCTCCCCCACAGCATTGCACCTCATCTCTGTGGGAGTCGCCACGGAGGCACAGATCTCCCCTTCAGCGCCCCCCCCCCCCCCCCCCCCCGACCCCCCCCAGCCTGTGTTTACTCTGCTGGAGGTGGGAGACAAAGCCGGCTTTCAAAGACAACCTGACCCCACGGTGAGGAGAGGAAGTCTGCACGGGGCTTACCCGTTCACCCCCCCCTTCGCAAACTTCACATTCGCACGCCACCGCTCGCCCCAAGCAGCGACCCCGCCCTGCAGCCCGGCCCTCGCCAGAACATCCGGAGGCGCAGCTGGGCTGGGTCTCCAAAAACCTGCGTCGCTGGGACACGCCCCAGAAATCCCCACTGCTCCCTCAGGCTCCTGGCGGATTACCTGGAATTTACTGCTCTAAACAATTAACAACCCCTAATGAAATCCTTAATGAATTAATATGAGCCAGAGGCTCTCCATCCACAGCGTCACTTGGGAAACGAGAGAGAGCGAGAGAAAGGGAGAGAGAGAGGGAGGGAGGGAGAGAGTGAGCGAGAGGGAGTCAGAAGGGAGATGAAGAGACAGACTTGGAGGCCGGGGAGAGGTGAGAGGAAGAGAGAGAGAGGGGGAGGGAGAGAGAGAGAGAGAGAGAGAGAGGGAGACAGTATTGAAGAAGACTGCAGGTGTGAATATCAGAGAGGGAATTGCAGATTGGAGAGGGCTCGGGGGTGTGTGTGTGTGTGGGGGGGGGGGGGGTTCAGTAAATTTGCGGTGGCCCACAGAAGGCCGAGCTGCCTGAACTTGTGACTCCTACAGCTATATTTTAATCTGATTGGCTCACAGCCTGCAGGTGAGAGTAATGGGGCCTTGCTGATTGGCTCATAGCCTACGGGGCAGAGTAATGGGGCCTTCCTGATTGGCTCACAGCCTGCGGGTGAGAGTAATGGGGCCTTCCTGATTGGCTCCCAGCCTGCGGGTGAGAGTAATGGGGCCTTCCTGATTGGCTCCCAGCCTGCGGGTGAGAGTAATGGGGCCTTGCCCCTGTAGAGTTGTACAGGGGCCCAGCATGGCAGAGCTCCAGCGGAGCGGCCTGAGGAGAAGCATGGCTCTCACTGCCAGCTCTTCCACAGACCAGCGGCCCTGCAGTCAGTCTGCCGCAGATCACCCCCACGCTCCTCCTTTAAGAGGCACACACCTCTAACAGAGCGCGCGGCTGGACTCTTGGTACGCTCCTGGCGTGTATCCAGGGAGACCGTCTCTCATTCCCTGTCCCTCTCCTCGATTCCCTGAGCTTTGTGGACCCATATTCATTAAGGGCTGATCTAGGTTCAGGTCCCCCCATCCATGATCCTGACCGTATCAGTTACGGAAAAACTGATCCCAGATCTGCACCCCTGGTGATGTGCTTTATGAATACAGACTCTGGGACTGGTGGCGTTCCCGTTTTAGGTTTTACATTTTAAAAACAAGCGTTTTTTTTTCGTCTCTTCTGTGATTAATGTGGAGCATCTGCGTCGTTATGGGAGCAGAGAGAGCAGAAGCGAGGAACACGTGGGTTCGAAACACAGTGCGAGTCACACGGCCGGCCAGCTGTTCTGTCCGGGAGTTCTCCCCTGAAGTGGTGCAGCCATTACTGCGCTGACCGCTCAAGGGGATTTATACAGCATGCTGCAGCGAAATACACGACACTACGCATTTTAAAACATGTAAATACACACTAATAAATAAATAAATAAATAAAAGATGAGCTACACTGGAAAAACAACGAAGGATTGGTGCCCAACAAACGAACTTTAGGTGGCGTTGTGCGTTTCAGCATGGCTCCATTTGAGCTCGATGCTTTTCCTGGTCCACCGATGAAAGGTCAGATTTCCTAAGCCGCCCGCGTCGAGCAGCCGAGGAAAAGCGGCGATCGCTTTCAAGACCTGGTAGCCGAGCGCACCGAGGTTTCATTCACACAGCGTAAAAGGCTCGGCTTAATAACGAACGTCTGCAACGGTCGTGGAGGAGGAAAAAACCTGCTCCGTTACAGCAAGGCGCAGAGCCAGGGCGTGGTCAGCTAGGCCGGTCACCATGAGCATCCACCAGCAGGATCACAAACCAGGTTTGGTCAACCAGGAAAAACAAATGCTGCCAGCGACTGTTTTATCGATTAGCTAAATTCGCTAGCTCTAGAACTTGCGCACAAACCCCCGCCTACTGGTCTGCTGCAGGAAACTGGGTATGCTACACACAGTTAGCGCTAGCTTGGCCCAGGGAAGGGAGGGTTTCAGCCAGCCAGGATGAGGGCGTTTTGTTCGTGCGCTAGCAGCCCCTGCTGGCCAATCCGTTGGTGGCGGTCCGCCCGTTGAGCAGCACAGGAAAGAGTCTTCCTCCGACTCATGTCTGCGCAAGCCCGGCTCGCGGACTACGGCGCGGTGAGAAGGAGAGCGCGCGCTCGTCTGCGCTCTCTCGAATGGACAGCGGAGGTTCGCGCCAACGAGCGCTGACGGCGAAAGCCACTGGGCCATTTCAGAAATGGGAGAAAAGGGAGATGGGAACGGTTAAGAGAAAGAAAAAAAGTGGGATACGCCCACGTTCGTCCTGAGCCGGAGGGCGTGCTTGGATAAGCGGCAAGATGCTGAGAGCACACCTGTCAGCCCGGGTGATGTCACCTGGACCAGCTTCCAGTAGCAGGTCGTTCCAGTTATGTCCCAGCCTTTTTCCAGAAACACAAAGAGAGCCATTCGTTTGAGTTGCGTCCCTGGTTTGGATCCCCGGTGGTGCTGCGGCTGCTGCGGCGTCGCATGTCTGTTCAGGATGGCGCAGGCATGCACACGCGTCACCCAAACCGGTCCGGCCCGCGCCTCCGTTCTCACGCTCCTCTCTCTCCTCTCCGCAGCCCGCCGAGCGGAGCCCAGCGCTCCCCGCGCTGGGGGGGGACGCGCTTCGTGTGCGAATGTAACCGAGACGACGTAAGAAAGGGCGAATAAAGGGGGGGCGGGGGTGGAAAAAAGAGCATAAGAGTTTGGGGGGGGGGGGGGGGGGGAATGATTTCAACAAAAAACAATGTTTTTTTTTTATTTTGTTTTTTTGCTAAACAAGTGAATCAGAACCAGACTGAGGGCGTGTGAGCGCTATTGTTGTGAAGAGCATAAATGGCGGCCAGAAACCGCGTGGCATCTGGGTTTTCCATCGCCAGTGTGCGTGCGTCCCCACCAGCTAGCGCGCCGGATTGCTGTTTCTACACCCCCCCATCCCCACCCCACCCCACCCCCACTCTCTTCAGAGCAGTGTAACATTCCAGCACAGTGTCCAACAGTCAGGGGTGTACCACTGCTGAGTCATCCTGGGAATGGGGGGGGAGGGGGGGAGAGGGTGAGAGGGAGGGAGGGACAGTGAGGGAGAGAAGGAGAGAATGAGGGGGAGAGACAGAGAGTGAGAGAGCGCAATAAGGGGTGAGAGAGAGAAAGAGGGAGCGCAAGCCCTGCGGAGGGATGAGGCTAAAGTAAGGGGGTGAACTGATTAAAATAAGGGGGGGGGGGTGATTTATTGCAGCTGTTGCATCAGTAATTGTTTACATGTGGATGAACGCTTCAGATGAGAAAGAGGGGTTCTCTTTTTTGCTGAGCTCCCGGGACAGACGCCTCTGCTCCCTGGCCTACACCAGCGTGGCGGGGCAGCCGGGGGAGCCGCGGGAAGCTAGCGGCTAAAAGGAGTCAGCGGCAGCCGCGGCGGCGAGAGGGGAGGCTGGCGGGAACCTAATTGGTTACTAGCGCGTCCTGTCGGAGGAGCCGGCAGAAGGGCAGACGGCGCTGCGGGCGGCAGGGTTTCCACACGCACCGCGGAGGCCAATCATTAGCCAAACTCCGACGGCGGCATACTTATCTCCCACCCCCCGCGGAGTTAAGCACATATTACCCATCTGGGGAGACGGCCTGACCCGGCCGGCCCGGGACGCCCTCCTCAGAGGGCAGACTCTGCCGCAGATTAGGAGGCTCCTGATTAACGCGGCTCCCGAAATCGCCCCCCCCCCCCCCCCCCGCTCCGGAGCGTCAATACGGCACGGAGGGGCAGATCGCTTATCTGTACTGCGTGAGGGCTGGAGGCCTCTGTGTGCGCTGTGAGATTAGGCTTGGCTTTGCGTGTGTGTGTGTGTGTGTGTGTGTACATTTGTGTGTGTGTGTGTGTGTATTTGTTGTTTGAGAGGTAACGGCTTTCTGTAGAGTGTGTATGTACATGTGAATTTGTAGTGCAGTAGTTAAGGAAGTTGGCCTGAAGGGTTACAGGTTCAGTTCTGCAAAGGCGAGGCACAGCCTCGAGCAGAGTGCAGCGCTCCGGCTGAAAGGCTTCGGTGAGCACGCGAGCGCACAAACAGCGCCGAACCCCGACGCAGCCCCGCGGCCCGACGCTGCGAAGCTGCGCATCGGCCGTCTGAGGTCATCACGTTCCCCACCGTCCTTCTAACGAAGCGCCTCTCCGCCCACCAATCAAAACCATCCGCGTTAAGCAGCCGGCGCCGGCCCCCTGCAGCATCCGCAGCGCTGCCCTCCGTCGCGCTCCTTCATATTCATGAGAATATTTGGAAAATTGCGATATGTCAGCGGTATTTCAAAAGGTAGGGAGACAACAGAATTACATGTTGAGGATGGGGGGTGAGAAGCTCGCGGGCTTACAGAATCGTCAGTGTCAAAGGGCGCTTGCTGATCAATTGTGAAGTCAATAATGACCGGTGTCTGGGCCTTGCTTAACAGTTTATACAGTTTCTGAAGCAGTTAGAGAGCTTGCCCCACAGCCGTCTGGGAGTGCCCTGAACTCGAAAGCTTTAGAATGTCCTGTGCGCATTCTGCAGCACTGCCGCACAGGTAACTGAAATAACGTGGTGCATCCGCCACGGTGCCACCTCTGTATCTCCATGGTAACAAACTGCCACGGTAATCATGGCGAACAGTACATACACACAGCTACTGTACCCGTGGGGAATGGTGCATATGCACACAGCCACTCTAACCATGATGAACAGCACATGCATGCAGCTTCCATATCCATGGTGATGGCAGGGGAGACTGTAACCAGTTGAGTTCATGGCAAAATTCAATTCAATTTTATTTGCATGCTGCCTTTTACAAAGGCCATTGTCACAAAGCAGAGTAAGAGAGATCCAGGGGTCTGAACCCCCCCCCCCCCCCCCCCCCCCCCCCCCCCCCCACCCCACCCCAATTCCCCACCAAGCGCACGCCGAGGGCAACAGCAGTAAGGAAAAACCCCCTGACTAGAAATATCGGGAAACCCTGAGCAGAACCAGACCATGGTGGCCGTGTTGCTGCTGGCTGGCACCGGTTAATTGATAAAGGTTGAAACAGTAATATTACAGCGCGTAAATGTCCCGAGTCAGTGCGTAATCGAAGCCGGGGCCAGGATGACTGGTCATGTGGGGAGCCGGGCTGGTCGGCCAATGGGAGGCTCTGTCAGACAGAGGGGCAGACGTGGAGCCGGAGCGGAACCAGCTAAGTGTCCAGAGGACACCTGCTCCTCAGCAGAGACCTTACCAATCATACGCATCACTCACTGAGGGTGTGAACATGCACATCTTCACAAGCTACCCACTTTCAAACTAATGTGCATTTCCACACCCAAACCACTTCTAAAATATGCGTGCACTGTTTTCCCTCATTATTTCAGTCCAGGGCCCAGAAATAATTTTGTTACTGGATTTTGGTAGAAAATAACTAACATTATTGAACAAGTGCTAATTTAGGAGGACAGCAGTGGAACTTTAAAGTAAAATACTAAATTAACACAATTTATTAAAGAGGACTGCTGGTTTACATCCAAGATATAGTCTGTTTACACCCTTTGATAAATACTTTTAAGATGACAATTTTATAGAGAAGTGGTTGCCAAAACGGGCAACCAGACAGCACGAAATTGCGAACAAAACATGCAAACATTTATTGGTAAACCCTATATGGTACCTATATACCTATATGGTGTATGCCCGCTATTTGCTCATTACTTCGCGTAAACCTATTGCTTCTATAATTCACACTTTTAGTGTTAAATTCTAGCTAATCAACAGAATGACAACCACATCTGAGCTATATTAGGAAAGTAAAAAATGCTCGTTTTTACCTCGTGTCAACAGCGCTGGTTGTTAAAATAGTTTGTAGTCGGTAGCAGGTGAAACCTCCTGCTGTGCGCCAACTGCTAGCGCTGCAGAGGTGGCAATGCGAGGTAACACTTGCCTCAAGTTCAAAAACTCATTCCTGTCTTCTGCTGCGTCTTCTGCATTCTGAGTTTTTAACATGTCGTTTTTTTTTTGCAGACTTCCCTTCATTTTTTTCTTGTCTTATTTTTCGCGTTTCTCAGTAACATTTGTATAATTAGGCATCGCAGCTTGCTGGCTACTATTGGAGATGGGCATGCACGCTGTACGTTTCCTTTCTACTGCGTCATGTCCGGGGAAAAAAGTAAAAATAATAAAAATAGAACTGAGACCGGGCGATTTTATTACAGGGTCTGACAAATTTAAAAATATTTTTCGTTAAGATCAGTTTTGTTATTAGGAATTTAGCTCATCATAGCAGGAGATGCATACCAATGTGTTGATCGATCAAACAGGTGGAATGTGGGTTATGGTAGACGTCATCGTTGGCCGGCAGGAGGCATCCCTGTTGAAGGGGCTCTTTGTAATTGCCTGCATGTGCTGCTGACTAGCAGACACCTGTAACCATGATGGACGGTGTAGCCACTGTGACCGTGCGTGGTCGGACCCGTAGAAACACGCGCGATCCACGGGAAAACCGAGCGCTAATAATAGAGTTTCACTAAATGAGATCACAAATGCTTGCGTATAATCATCAGACTTCTGGTTACCGTTTACTTTAACCGTTGCTCCTCAGATCTTTATGGTCTGTTGAATAGAAGAATTTGACACGGACTTGGCCCTTTGTGGATTAAAAACAGTAATTTGTTAGCCATTGATGTTTTACATCTTTGGCTGGTTGCCATTTGTCAGCCTTATCTTTGAACTGTGCATAGTCATAGCATCAGAATGTTTCACACAGGCTGTGCTTAAGGCCTACATACTCTGTGTGCATTCAAGTGATACAGTGTATCGACATTTCTTCAAGGTGACTTTTTGTTTGTGACCATCTAACTAAAACTTTAAACTGAAAACAATTCGCAGGTTTGATTTGTTTGCATATAATAGGCTTATAAAAAGTCCTTGGTGGAACAGTAACGCTGTTGAAAGCTGTGATAATGCACTGTATAGGCAGCACGCTATATATTCTTTTTCTCCAGAAGCTGATCAGTGATATTAGGTTAATGACATTTGCGTAAAACGATCGTGATCGCGAAACAGAAAATGAAACAATGGTAATTAGATGCGCACAATAAAACGCTGTTTTAATGCATTTCTTCCCACGCTGGCAGATGATTTGACAAATTACCCCGCCCACCCCCGACAGTTCGTCGGCACCAACCCGTTCCGAATTCATATGCAGATAATTGTGGGGTTTGAACAGGCACGGATACAGCGTCTCTGTGCTCACTCTTATCTGGTAAGCTAGTGGAGTTGTAGTTGTTGCCTCACGTAGCCTGTGGTTGGTGTGGTGACATAGCTGCATATGCTGGGTATGTTGGTATGCAGATGGGGGTTGTGGCTTTATGTATTGTCTGGAGGGGTAGGGCTGTTTCTTGGGTAAGCTGGTAGAAATGTGCCTTACTCTTAATTTTGTGTGATTTTTGTGTGCCATAATCAAAACGGGGTGCTGCTTCACTGTACTACTAAGGTGCATAGAAGAGTAGGAGCAGTAACAGACAAAAAATGCCGTCACAATTGGCAGAAAAAAGGGAAAGATGTAGGTTTTTACTGGACCTGCTTTTGGTGTGGTGTGTGTCGTCAGGTTAATGACAGGGCCTCCCCCCTCCCCTCACCCCCAAGCGAGTCGATGAACTTGGTGACCTCTCTCTCTCTCTGGGGCTCCTCCCTGACACCGCTCCTCATGTGGACCCAGGCCAGCTGCTCTCAAAGAACGCTTTCAGCACGAGGGAGAGGGAGAGAGGGGGGGAGGGAGAGAGAGAGAGAGAGAGAGAGAGAGTGGGAGGGAGAGAGAGAGAGAGAAAGACGTTGCGTGCGTGTGTTTTTAGTGCTTGTGTGTTTTGGTGTGTGTGCTCCTCTTCAGGCTCTCTGCCCTGCCTATTGAGTCCTGTTAGGGAATGCAGTATCCAAGCCTCACTGCTGCAGCGGTCTGCAGAGGGACCGGGAGAAAGGAGGCGGCAGGGGTGTGTTGAGTTGGGGGTTTAGAGTGGAACTGCAGGGTATGTGTTGAGTTAGGGGGTTTAGAGTGGAACTGCAGGGGTGTGTGTTGAGTTGGGGGGTTTAGAGTGGAACTGCAGGGGTGTGTGTTGAGTTGGGGGGTTTAGAGTGGAACTGCAGGGTGTGTTGAGTTGGGGGTTTAGAGTGGAACTGCAGGGTGTGTGTTGAGTTGGGTTTAGAGTGGAACTGCAGGGGTGTGTGTTGAGTTGGGGGGTTTAGAGTGGAACTGCAGGGGTGTGTGTTGAGTTGGGGGTTTAGAGTGGAACTGCAGGGGTGTGTGTTGAGTTGGGGGGGTTTAGAGTGGAACTACAGGGGTGTGTGTTGAGTTGGGGGGTTTGGAGTGGAACTGCAGGGTGTGTGTTGAGTTGGGTTTGGAGTGGAACTGCAGGGTGTGTGTTGAGTTGGGGGGTTTGGAGTGGAACTGCAGGGTGTGTGTTGAGTTGGGGGGTTTAGAGTGGAACTGCAGGGTGTGTGTTGAGTTGGGGGGTTTGGAGTGGAACTGCAGGAGTGTGTGTTGAGTTGGGGGGTTTGGAGTGGAACTGCAGGGTGTGTGTTGAGTTGGGGGGTTTGGAGTGGAACTGCAGGGTGTGTGTTGAGTTGGGGGGTTTGGAGTGGAACTGCAGGGGTGTGTGTTGAGTTGGGGGTTTAGAGTGGAACTGCAGGGGTGTGTGTTGAGTTGGGGGGTTTAGAGTGGAACTGCAGGGTGTGTGTTGAGTTGGGTTTGGAGTGGAACTGCAGGGTGTGTGTTGAGTTGGGGGGTTTAGAGTGGAACTGCAGGGTGTGTGTTGAGTTGGGGGGTTTAGAGTGGAACTGCAGGGGTATGTGTTGAGTTGGGGGTTTAGAGTGGAACTGCAGGGGTGTGTTGAGTTGGGGGGTTTAGAGTGGAACTGCAGGGGTATGTGTTGAGTTGGGGGTTTAGAGTGGAACTGCAGGGGTGTGTTGAGTTGGGGGGTTTAGAGTGGAACTGCAGGGGTGTGTTGAGTTGGGGGTTTAGAGTGGAACTGCAGGGGTATGTGTTGAGTTGGGGGTTTAGAGTGGAACTGCAGGGGTGTGTTGAGTTGGGGGGTTTAGAGTGGAACTGCAGGGTGTGTGTTGAGTTGGGGGGTTTAGAGTGGAACTGCAGGGTGTGTGTTGAGTTGGGGGGTTTAGAGTGGAACTGCAGGGTGTGTTGAGTTGGGGGGTTTAGAGTGGAACTGCAGGGTGTGTGTTGAGTTGGGGGTCAGTGTGTTGGTGGGGGTTGGGTTAGAGGGGGACTATAAGGGTTAGTGTGTTAAGTTAAGGGGGGGTAGGTGATTAGTATAAGATTGCAGGGGTCAGTGTGTTTGGGGGGGGGGTTAGGTGGTTAGTGTAGGACTCCAGCGGTCAGTGTGTTTGGGGGGGGGGGGGTGTTAGGTGGTTAGTGTAGGACTCCAGCGGTCAGTGTGCTTGGGGGGGGGGGGGGTGGTGTCAGAGAGGCACTGCAGGGGTCATTGTGGGGAGCAGGTTGCTGGGGCCTGGGAGAGGAGGGTGGGGGGCTGCTGGAGCAGAGGGGACCCATCTGGTTTGGATTGCACACATTCCAGTGTGTGAGCATGTGAGCAAAGGTCAGGAAGGAGGGGAACGCATGCTGATAAGATGTGTGTGTGTGAGAGAGAGAGAGAGAGCTAGCACATGTGTGTGTGTCTGTGTGTATGCATGTGTGAGAGATAGAATGTGCAATTGTGTGTCTGTGTGCGAGGTGTGAGAGACCAAGAGCTTGCATGTGTGTGTGTGTGTGCATGTGTGAGAGAGAGCTAGCAAATGTGTGTAAAACACAGAAAAAAAACACAAGTGTGTGTACATCTACACACTGCTACAGATATTCCCCCCACTTCCATACTGCAGAGTGTGATTCTGGTTCCTCCGTCCTGCATGTGTTCTGTACCTCAGTGAAGGTTGGGGTTAGGTCTGTTTGCTCAGGATTAATCCTGCTGTGGAAGGCCTGGCCTGGGGGACTTTAGCCTGCCCCATGCTGATGATGTGCACTTTCCTTTCTCTGTTTATGGAAATGTTTCCAGAGAAAAGAGTCGGTCCACCACCACAAAGCTGCTAAAATATGAAACACAAAATAAATTTCAGCTGTTTTTAAAGTTTCCAGTATTGGAGGATGTGCTTTATCGAATATGAGTATTTGTGACTAGTTATTATAATTGAATGTACATAATACACAGACCTATATGACACATAAATATACACAGCATTCATAAATACATTCTAGAAGTCACACGTGTGTAAATATAGCAGAATATATTCTGTCTGGTTAGCTTTGTGCCCCTTGCTCCTTCCTTGCTTGTAATTGGTTGACCAACTGACCTGGGGACTTAGACTTCATTTACAAACAATCTATGTCCTTAAGTGTACAGTTCAGGTTCTGTGCTTGGGAGTGTTTGACTGACTGAATTCTGATCTCTGATTGGCTGTGAACACTCTCTCTCTGCTCTGCCGAGTTGGTCATGTGCTGTTTCTGGGATTGGTTGAATAAATGTCCATGTGTCTTTCTGATTGGCTGTAAATTATCAGTATATTCTTTCTGCTTAGCAGCATGGCCGATATTCCATGCCTGTGATTGACGGACCGCAGGGATCTCACCGATTGGCTGTTCTTGCAGGTGGGCGGCGCCCTCCCCTGGGCCTTGTGCTGCAGCCATGCTGTCCCTGGACGAGCCGCTGGACCTGAAGCTCCCCCGCGGGCGTGGCGGCGGGCGGGACCGGGTGGCCCGCACCCCCCCTGCTCTCACCCCCTCCCCGCTGCTCGCCAAACGCGCCAGGCAGCTGCGCATGGCGGACGACGGCACGGCCGTCATCGTGCCCGCCTCCCCGGCCTCCCCCCACACAGGTCAGCTCAGCTCCCGCCCCGGGCCGGGCGGTCGGCACGGCGACACCAATCACAGGCTTTACACAGACACGGTTGTTATATAATGCGGCGACTGCAGCAGTAGGTGAAAACTACGGTGGCTCCGGGGGGACACTTCTACCCAGAGCAGTCGTTCATATTGCAGTGATGTACTTAAGTTCCCAGAAAGGTAATGGAGTAATATACTGTAACGGGGTAACATATAGTAATGGTGTAACATACTGTAATGGGGTAACATATAGTAATGGTGTAACATACTGTAATGGTGTAACATATAGTAATGGTGTAACATACTGTAATGGGGTAACATATAGTAATGGTGTAACATACTGTAATGGTGTAACATATAGTAATGGTGTAACATACTGTAATGGGGTAACATACTGTAATAGTGGTGAAATGGCCGTGCTGTCGCCCAGGGAGGAAGGGTTGAGTCTCAGAAGCAGTGACCCCTCTCCTCACCTGGACGGCCTAAAGTTACAGATAACCAGGAATTCCCACTAGAATGTGTCTGGGGCTCCCTGTTTACCTATAAACTGGAGAGTACCTGCCAATCGCCA